>NC_057805.1:190383807-190384164 GCF_018294505.1 Triticum aestivum | reverse complement strand
GGCGGCGGAGTCGGCGGCGGCCGACGGGAGGCGCGGAGGAGCGGGCCGAGGGGGCCGGCCACGGGCCCGGCGGGCCGGCGCGGTCCGGGCGGCGGCGGAGATGACGTGGCGCGCTCCGGTTGGCCGGGCGCGCGGCGGACGTTGTCCGGCCGGAGCGGACGCGTCCGGCGCGGCGCGGAGGGAGAGGGTTAGGGTTTCGTCTGAGATTTCGTTTTTCGGGATGCCCACTCATTTATAGGTAGAGGGAGCTAGGAGACTCCAAATGAGGTGCGGTTTTCGCCCACACGATCGCGATCGAACGACCTAGAGCATGGAAGAGAGTTTGGTGGGCTTTGGGCTGGTTTTGGAGGGGGTTTT
>NC_057805.1:190368903-190383446 GCF_018294505.1 Triticum aestivum | reverse complement strand
GGAGGGAGAGGGTTAGGGTTTCGTCTGAGATTTCGTTTTTCGGGATGCCCACTCATTTATAGGTAGAGGGAGCTAGGAGACTCCAAATGAGGTGCGGTTTTCGCCGACACGATCGCGATCGAACGACCTAGAGAATGGAAGAGAGTTTGGTGGGCTTTGGGCTGGTTTTGGAGGGGGTTTTTGTTGGATACTCAAATGGACATTGCGGAGGCCCGGTTAACCGTTGGAGTACCAAACGACCTCCGAATGGAAAGAAACTTGACCGGTAGTCTCCGGGTGGTATATTAAGACCACATGACAAGCCTCGGTCCATTCCGAGAAAGTTTGACACACGCACACGAAAGAAAACTAGAGGGGTGCACCGGAGGAGATAGGAGCGCCGGATTGGAAAACGGACAACGGGGAAAATGCTCGGATGCATGAGACGAACACATATGCAAAAGTAATGCGCATGATGACATGATATGAAAATGCATGACATGACAAAATACAAAACGAAAGACAAAACCCGACAACGGAGGGAAAAACATATCACATAGTCGGAAAATGGCAAGAGTCGGAGTTACAAATATGGCAAGTTACATGCGGGGTGTTACAACACTCCACCACCACGAGAGGATCTCGTCCCGAGATCTAGGACTGAAAGAACTCCGGATATTCGGAACGGAGATGGTCCTCACGTTCCCAGGTGGCTTCCCGGTCGGAATGGTGCGACCACTTCACTTTGAGGAATTTGATAGACTTGTTGCGAGTCTTGCGCTCAGTTTCTTCAAGAATAGCAACTGGGTGCTCATGATAAGACAAATCTTCTTGGAGGTCAATCTCTTCGAAGTCGATAGTGCGCTCAGGCGTCTTGAAGCACTTGCGGAGCTGTGACACATGGAACACATCGTGCACGTTTGCGAAGTTGGAAGGAAGCTCAAGTTGATAGGCGAGGTCGCCTCTTTTGCCAATGATCTTGAAAGGACCCACGTATCTCGGGGCAAGTTTCCCTTTGATACCGAAGCGACGAGTGCCTTTCATTGGAGAGACGCGGAGGTAGACATGGTTTCCGATCTCGAAAGCCAAATCACGATGCTTACTATCATAGTAACTCTTCTGGCGCGATTGCGCGGCTTTGAGATTATCACGGATGACTTTACACATTTCTTCAGCTTCAGTGATTAAGTCATTGCCAAGAAGTTGGCGTTCACCAGTCTCTGACCAATTGAGAGGAGTACGGCACTTTCTGCCATAGAGAATCTCGAATGGGGCTTTGCCCGAACTCGCTTGGAAGCTATTGTTGTAGGAGAATTCAGCATATGGCAGACAATCTTCCCATTTCATGCCAAAAGAAATGACACAAGCCCTGAGCATATCTTCAAGAATTTGATTGACTCGCTCGACTTGGCCACTAGTTTGAGGGTGGAAAGCTGTGCTGAAGCGAATATTAGTGCCCATGGCCTTCTGGAAGGAGTCCCAGAACTTAGAGGTGAAGATGCTTCCACGATCCGAAGAAATCAATTGTGGAATGCCGTGCAAGGAGACAATTCTGGAGGTGTAGAGCTCTGCCAGCTGAGGTGCTGTGATGGATTCTTTGATAGGAAGGAAATGAGCCACTTTAGAGAGCTTGTCAATGACAACGAAGATAGCATCATTTCCGCGCTTGGATTTGGGAAATCCAGTCACGAAGTCCATTTCGATATGATCAAACTTCCATTCCGGAATAGCAAGAGGTTGGAGGAGACCAGCTGGTCGTTGGTGTTCTGCTTTCACTCTTCGGCAGACATCACATTCATTCACGAATTGAGCAATTTCTCGCTTCATTCGAGTCCACCAATACGACTGCTTGAAATCATGATACATCTTCGTACTTCCAGGATGAATAGAAAGGAGAGAATTGTGCGCTTCGTTCATTATGACTTTCCTTAGATCACCTTTCGGAACCACAATTCGGTCCTCGAAGAACAAAGTGTCTCTGTCATCAATGCGATAGCACTTGTATTTGGAAAGACCCTTGTCGATACCACGTTTCACCTTCTTCACCATGGCATCAAGGAGTTGTGCCTCACAAATTTGATCTTCCAAAGTAGGAGATACTATGAGGTTGGCAAGAACGCCTTGAGGAACAACTTGGAGATTCAGCTTGCGGAAAACTTCACAAAGATCCGGTTGGAACGACTTGAGAATTAAGCTGTTGCAATAAGCTTTCCTGCTTAACGCATCTGCAATGACATTAGCCTTGCCTGGAGTATATTCGATACTCGGATTGTACTCTTGAATCATTTCGACCCATCGAGTCTGCCTGAGGTTGAGATTGGGCTGAGTGAAGATATACTTGAGACTCTTGTGATAAGTGAAAATGTCCACTTGTCTTCCCAACAAGAGATGTCTCCACGTAATCAATGCATGGACAACTGCCGCCAACTCAAGATCGTGAGTGGGGTAGTTCTTCTCGTTGGGCTTCAACTGCCGAGAGGTATAGGCCACAACTTTCTTCTCTTGCATTAACACAGCACCGAGACCTTGGAGAGAAGCATCACAGAAAACTTCATACGGCTTGGATTCATCAGGAGGAGTCAAAACAGGAGCTGTGACTAGTTTCTGTTTGAGAGTGTTGCAAGCAACGTCACACTCAGGAGACCAGACATACGTCACATGCTTCTGTAGGAGGTTGGAAAGAGGCTTTGCAATCTTGGAAAAATTCTCAACGAATCTTCGGCAATAACTTGCAAGACCCAGAAAACTGCGGAGCTGCTTGACATTTTGAGGAGGTTCCCAATCCAGAACTGCGGACACCTTCTCGGGGTTAACAGCGATGCCTTTGGCGGAGATGATGTGACCAAGGAAAAGAACTTCATCAAGCCAAAACTCACATTTGGAGAACTTCGCATAGAATTGATACTCTCTGAGCTTGTCGAGCACCAATCGCAAATGTTTGGCATGATCCTGCTTATTCTTGGAGAAGACCAAGATATCATCGAGATACACCAAAACGAATTCATTGGTATAGGGGTTGAAGATGAAATTCATCATCCGAGAGAACACCGGAGGAGCATTGACAAGGCCGAAAGACACGATAGTATATTCATAGGAACCAAAGATTGTTCTGAATGCTGTCTTGGGAATATCTTCTTCACGAATGCGAATCTGATGATAACCCATACGAAGGTCAAGCTTCGAGAAAACTTTAGCGCCCTTGAGTTGCTCAAATAGCTCATTGATGTTGGGAAGTGGGTACTTGTTCTTGATTGTCTTCTTGTTCAATGGACGGTAGTCGACGCAAAGTCGGTCCGTGCCATCCGTCTTCTTGACAAAGAGAACACCACAACCCCAAGGAGAAGAACTCGGTCTGATCAAACCCAGACGTTCTTGTTCATCGAGCTGCTTCTTCAATTCCTTCAGCTCGTTTGGTCCAAGCTTGTATGGACGCTTGCAAACGGGTACAGTACCAGGCTCTAGTTCGATAACGAACTCAACTGGCCGGTGCGGAGGCATACCCGGAAGCTCTTCTGGGAAGACATCTTGATACTCGCAAACGACTGGAATTTGAGAGATGGCATCCAATTCGCCCTTCTCATTGAGAGAGAAAAACCGAATGGTTTCATTACGAGCGGCAAAAACAATCACATCCTCAGACGAGTGTGTCAATTGAATTTCTCTGGCAGCACAATCAAGTTGAGCCTTGTGCTTAGAAAGCCAGTCCATCCCGAGAATAAGATCAATATCCGAGTCACCAAGAACAATTGGAGAGGACTGGAATGCATAATCGCCCAACTTGATGGTAACATTCGGAACCATGGAACTTGCATTCATGCATTTGCCTGGAGAGACAAATGCTAACGGCCTAGGCAATCCTTGGAAATGCAATTCATGCTTGGATGCAAAAGGTCTTGATATGAAAGAAAGAGATGCACCAGTATCAAAAAGAACTTTTGCAGGAATATCGTTAACAGGAAGATTACCCATTATCACATCAGTAGATTCCTCCGCTTGAGCTGCATTCATCATGTTCACCTTTGCAAACTTTGGATTATGCTTGACCACTGCATTGCTGGAAGATCTGACAGGAGGAGGAGGAAGACGCCTCTGGTTGAAGCACTTGTTAGCATAGTGACCTTTCTGCTGACATTTGTTGCAAGTCACCTCTGAGAGTGGACGGTGATAAGGAGCATTGGACTTTGGAGCTTGATTCTGAGACTTGTTCTGATAGCCAGAGTTGGAAGAGTTGTTAGAACCATGGCCACCTTTGTTCTTCTGCTGGTAAGGCTGACGAAACGGAGGAGGAGGAGGCAACCAATTCTTCTGTTGCTTAGCTGACACAAGTGAGGAAGAAGAAGACTGAACTGCGTCCCTGACTCTTTTCTTAGAAGCCTCACACTTGAGCTGAGCAGCCTCTTGCTTCAGTGCCATAATGTAGAATTGATCAAACTGAGTAGGCTCAACAAGAACGAGAGCTAACTGCAGGTCCTCTTTAAGACCACCTCGGAAGTGATAGATCATGCTCTTCTCATCAGGAACGTCTTGTTTAGCGAAGCGAGCAAGTTTCTGAAACTGAATGTTATATTGATACACAGACATGTTTCCTTGCTTGAGATTGCGGAACTCCTCACGCTTGCTCTCAACAACACTTTGTGGAATGTGGTGCGCTTTGAAGTCCCGACAGAAGTCAGTCCGAGTGATCACACGACCTCCTCTGGAATCTTTGTATTGCTGAAACCAATCAGCAGCTTGGTCCTTGAGCTGGAAAGAAGCGAACTTGACAAAGTCCTCAGGCCTGACATTGCTACATTCAAAATGCTTGTTGATGTCCACGAGCCAATCATCGGCATCCGTGGCCTCGGCACAGTAGCTGAAAGACTTGGGCTGATTTGCGAGAAACTGGTTGAGAGTGGCAAAGTGAAACTGATTGTTGCCTTGACCTTGATTGCCTTGATTGCCTTGCCCTTGAGTACGTTCTTGCAAGAGTTGCAGAATCATCTGAGCATTGGCGTTGGTGGCTGCCATGATTGATTGCCATGCCTCCGGAGGTGGAGGTGGTGGCGGAGGGTTCGCTTGACTCCCTTCATTGCGATCCGAATTCTGACGCGTTGGCGGAGCCATCCTGAAGAGGGTGACATCCGTTAGCATCTTGATAGACAAAAGATAAGTATAATCAACGGATAGAAATTGCAACATATAATCTTCACAATAAACATTCGAACGAAGATGAACGAATGAATTCCGTAGTAAACCATCACACTTCCATAAGTTGGTAATCAGAGCCATCCCCGACTTAGGAGCCCCCTGCTTGATCGAATCGCTGACGTTGTTGAGTCTAGAAAAAAAGTTTTGAGTCTTAGGATTATATATATCGGAGAGTAGGATTCTTTTTACTCCTCAGTCCCTTCGTCGCTCTGGTGAGGTCTCCTGACGTAGAAGTTTTGACTATTCTCTCCTCAAATTTCACTAAAAATTTTGTCCGGTTGTGGATAACTTGTCACTTGACCCAATTAAAATACACCAAGTGCGTGTGTAGCCGTGATGGTCTCTTCTCGGCGGAGTCCGGGAAGTGAACACGGTCTGTGTTATGTATGACGTAAGTAGGCGTTCAGGACCTCTTCTTGGTCATTGCTAGATGACGTCCGTTCCTTT
Organism: Triticum aestivum; assembly: GCF_018294505.1. Lineage (NCBI taxonomy): Eukaryota > Viridiplantae > Streptophyta > Magnoliopsida > Poales > Poaceae > Triticum > Triticum aestivum. The sequence goes on along the minus strand of NC_057805.1, from coordinate 190,377,833 downwards.
GCTTCTCTTCTCGCTCTCATATGCGCAAGTTAGCCACCAAATATGTTTTTGCCGCTGCAGCTCCACCTCTTTGCACCATTCCCCCTTTAAACTTAAATAGTCTTGATCTCGCGGGTGTGAGATTGCTGAGTCCCCGTGACTCACAGATACTTCCAACACCAGTTGCAGGTGCCGACGATGCTAGTGCAGACGATGGCGTCGATCTCAAGTGGGAGTTCGACGAGGAACGTGGTCGTTATTATGTGTCTTTTCCTGATGATCAGTAGTGGAGCCCAGTTGGGACGATCGGGGATCTAGCATTTGGGGTTGTCTTATTTTCATCTGGATGTTGACCGTAGTCGGTCTATATGTTTGTATTTTGGATGATGTATGAATGATATTTATGTATTGTGTGAAGTGGCGATTGTAAGCCAACTCTTTATCCCATTCTTGTTCATTACATGGGATTGTGTGAAGATGACCCTTCTTGCGACAAAACCACTATGCGGTTATGCCTCTAAGTCGTGCCTCGACACGTGGGAGATATAGCCGCATCGTGGGCGTTACAGGAAGAGTGCCTTATTAAGCAATGGTAAAGGAAGTAATGCAGATAAGGTTCAGGATCGTGAGACATCCTTGTTGGTCTCCAACAAAGCTGATACAATAGCTAAGGAAAACTATCTTGAAGACAGTGAGACAACCCCAAAGTCCTGTCTTGGTTTACTGTTCGAGTTATTGGCCACTACCGCTTGCACAAGCTATTCAAACTCACTGTCTGAATCAGTTCGATTTCTTGAGTCTCAACTACAAGGTGAAAGACATCGATCATTTGTGCTGCGACAAGAAGTGGAAGGACTGTGGAAGTCCCTGGAGCATTCAGATGCATACTTTCTGGTGCAACAACAAGCATTGGAGGATTTTAGCGCCAAACAGGACAAAGCTAATAAGCTTGCTAAGCTTATTGCCAGCATGGTGGATACCTAGAATAAAGTTTCTTGAGCTCTTCTGAAGCTGTTTCAGTTATGGACTTGTTTTGATGCCGCGTTTATTTGCACTGGTGGCCAATTTTGATGGCCAGTGTATGTAATATGCTACTTTGTTCCCTATATTTGCACTGGTGGTGAACTTTGATGCCCAGTGGATTTAATATGTGTAATAGCTGTAATAGGCCAGCGTTAATTGCTTGCTTATTGTCTTGTTTAGTTGTTTGCTTGTAGTCACTGCAGTTCTTTTTTCGCATTTTTCTAGTGGCCACAATAACCTATTTTTGGTAACTAGGCCACAATAATCATGGCAACACACGGGCTGTTGTAACCATGGGCCTCCTGCAGGCCGTAGGATCCATGGGCCTTCTACGGGCCGTAGGATCCATGGGCCTTCTATGGGCCGTAGGATCCATGGACTTTCTACGTGCCGTATGATCCATGGGCCTTCTACGGGCCGTAGGATCCATTGGTATTATACGAGCCGTAGGATCCATGGGCCTTCTACGGGGCGTATAATCATTTCGCCAAACATGGGCCGTACTATTCATGGACCATAACGGGCTATTAATAGGCCGTATTTGATAGCGCTATGAAAACATCCCAACGGGTTAACATGCCACAAACGGGCCGAATGTAACCACGGGCTGAATTTGGGCCAGAAACGGAATAGGCCAGTAACGGACCGTAACTAACCGAATTCTAGTAATGAACCCAAGAATAAATGGGCCCTTAGAAGGACGAAAGTTAACACGGGATGGAAACGACCGATGGAAGGCCGTTAATAGGTATAAAGCGATACACTATTCATTATGGGCCAGATTAATCTCGGGAGTTTAATGGGCCCAGAGTAACAAAGGGCCTCATATGGGCCGAAATACATCATGGGTCATACATGGGCCGGAAGTTACAATGGTCTGGAATCATATTGGATGGCCCATATGAAGCTACTGGGCTTAATTCCGATAGGCCATAATGGGCTAGGAGTTAGCGGGCCGTAAATGGGCTATATACGAACATGCCATTAACAAGATTTCCGTGGGCCGGCCCGTTACCTTTTGACCAAGTCAAACGAGCCAGCCTTTTCACCGGAATGGGCCTTTGTTGGGCCGTGCCACGTGTGGACGTATCATAGGCGCCACATATCCAATGAGTGGATGACATCTGTCCCAATGGTGAGCCAACACGTGTTTCCTCTGGCCAATGAAAATTTTACACGTGGAAAATCCCCATTGGTACAGGCTGTTAACGGGTTATCGGATCCAAAACCGTACCCGATAGCTTATCGGCGACCTGTTACGGTGGATGCCACATGTCGATTACCCTTGACGAAAACACTTCCATGACGCACCATTTATCGTCATGGAAGTGGACACTTCCGTGATGATAATTTTGGTAATGTCATGGAACACTTCTACGACAACACAGGTATGACTATCTTGATTCTATCATAAAATCGTCATGGATGTACATGCATGACAGAAAACGTGACCTACTGTGACAAACACGTATCATCACAGAAGTGTGTTTTTTTGTAGTGTGGCTATGTATTGTCGAGCGGTTTATTTTTCTCTCCATATGAAATTATTTATATTGCGTACGTGCCACTGAAGGAGAATAACTTTATTTATATATGACGCGGCACCGTTCATGTGTGGTTCCCGACCCTCCATTATTTATAAGTGAGTAACTACTACTAGACATGTCAAATTATCACGTGGGTTGCATCATCGTACAGAAATGAGCTCCACCATGTCACGTGTGTGGTTGGGGGAGACGCAAAGAGTGCTACTAGTACTATGTGCGTGGGTGCGTGCACCTCTTCCCTTCAAGCATGGTTATTAAAAGTATAGACCACTACTCTACCACGCGATTATTATATGGGCAAAGAGTATAGGCAGTACTAATGACTAATAAGCCGTCAAATCAGGAGGCCCACCTTTCTCTATGTTTGACCGAGGAAGCAGCCATCATTTCACTCCTTGTTTAATATCCATCCGCTGCTACCTCCAGAAATAAATAGAAATCCGCTTTTACCTCCGCAGCATGGTTAATAATATAGCCATGCATGTCAATCGCGATGTAGAAATATCATTCACTAATACAAGAGGGCTGGCTCTAAGGCTGGTGATTTTTTTACTTTGTCTCTTTCTATTTTTGTCTCATTTACTCATTTTACATAGGACCACATGTATAGGATGGTTATTCCTTTCGATGGGAATTATTCATGGGGTTTAAGACTAAGCACCTCCAATATATTCCCGTTGCCCACCACTCTGAATCGTGCCATCTATGATAGTACTCCCATTGCAACAATGAGGTCCACTAAGTCTAGCACGTCCTGTAAGAAGAGACTATCACGCAAAACATACATCGTGTTGCCTTCTTCCTCATACAGTATGTACCACTGGTACATACTACTAGTACTACTAGTACTCGTTCTCCTATAAACCTTGCGCTTGGCATCTCAAAAATATTAACCTTGCGCTTGGCTCTTCGCCTCTTCGGGAAGTCCAGCAATTATGGTAATACAGTATATCCTTCTGGCTATCTGAGACCGAATGAATTGCTGCACGTCCACCACATGGGCGAGGGTCGGGCGAGGGGCGAGGGAGAGTGCGTACTAGTACGCCCATTTCAATATGGACTACATGCGGAGTAAAATGAGTGAATCTACACTCTAAAATACGTCTATATACATCAGCGTTTGGAGTATGTACTAGTAGTTCATATTGAAATCTACTAGTAAAAGACATATATTTCAAACAATATGATAATCTCTCTAACCAAGGTAGGGACGAGGAGTAATGGAGGAAGTAGTAAAATTTTCTCCTTGTCTTGCGAGCCACCGCGCGGGTGGGCGAGGGAGCGGGCGTAGGCGTAGTAAGCAAGCTTCTCCTCGTCCTGTGACTCTGCGAGCCACTGCTCTCGTTGGAGGGGGAGACGGCATACTAAGTAAGCTTCTCCTCGTTCTGCGAGTTGCTGGGACACATCGAAAGTAATACGTACAGAGCATCTCCAGTGTATAGAGCCTTGCCTCTAAGGTAGGCCCCACATGGTTTGCCTCTTTTTTAACATAACGCGTCAAGTCGCAATTTGTTTGTTCACCCATGGTACACGATCCTCCATCGAGTGGACAACTAGTACACGTGTCAAATTACCACGTGGGCTGCCTTTTCTTACAGAAATGAGCTCCACCGTGTACCCACGTGGGTGTGGTTGGGAAAGAGACGGGAGTACGTGTGCCGTGCGTGCATCTCTTCTCTTCGTGCACGTCCCCCACCTAAATGGGTGTGTGTGAGAGAGATACAAACCTAGACAAATGGTGTGTATGTTCGTGAGTGTTTTTTGTTAGGGTGGGGGTGATTTCGAGAATGTATTTGTGGGAATATGTGTCGATGATATCTCAAACCAAATTTTGACACACGTAATGTGTGTGAAATAGAGGCCTATCTATATCATATATAGAGGGGCGATCGACGAGAAGAGAGGGAGGGGTCATAGATATCGTAGAGTAGTCGAAGAGAGATCAAGTGGGTGGGTGCGAGATCGATGAAGAGATCCATCAAAATTGTGTGTGTGCAAGTCAAAGATATAGGGCGACTGACCTACCGGAACGTTATAGGGCACATGGCAAGTTTGTGTGTGGCAGGGAGGCATGACTAGAGCGCTCGATGTGTCGGTGTGTGTGGGGGGAGAGGGGGGAGGCGGAGACCAACTGGAGAGGTAGATCGACTCGTATATGTGTTGAGAAGGAGAGACCCAGCTATGTCTTGAGGGAGATCGGTCGACATCCATACATAAGTGAAAGATGGGAAATAGGTCGGGACAGAGAGAGAGAGAGAGAGAGAGAGAGGAGAGGGAGGGAGAGGGGTAGAGTGCTGGATGGACGGTGGAGTTGCTTCTCGAAGATGGTGGGAGAGGCCTACTAGACAAACTGAGGGTAGAACTGCAATATTATTAATAAGAGTGGGGATGTGTTTCTGTGTGTGCGTGTGCATGATAGATGTGTCGGGAGGCCTGCATGGATGATGAAGGTGGGGCCATGTGTTTGGTAAACAAACCTAACTAGATCAGTAGATCAATTGTAGTGTGTCGGGGGAAGAGAGAGACATAACTAATGAGGTAGATCGATTGACACGTGGGTAAATTGGGTTATAACGACCTAGCTAGCTATATGTATAGCAAGATATCGGTCGGTGTACATCTATTTGTTAGAGGCAAATAAGGCCCAGCGAGACGGATAGGCAGACAGAATGGACCTAGGAGGTGCTGCGGGAGGCCTAGCTGCTAGCTAGATAGGGGGAGGAGTGTGTGATTGTGAGATCGATGAAAAGAGGGGCGAGAGTTTACATGTGTGCGGGACCGTATGAGAGACACGAGGCATGGACACAAAAAGGAGGAGATGGAAGGTGCGTGTGTATGTGGTAGGCAGACATCGCTGGAGAGGTTTATCGATCAGTGTGTGTCGGAAAGGAGTTGTGGAGACCGTGGGAGAACAACCAAAAGCAAAAAAATGAACGTGCGCGATGGATAGAATGCTGAGGGAGGGGGAGGGCGAGGAGGGCGTGTGCATGCACGAGATAAAGTTATTGCTAGCTACAAAGGTTAGAGGATTGTGTGGGTGTAAGAGACTAACAAAGATCATAATTCGATATGAAAGTGGATTCATATATTTGATTAGGAGATCATAGTGTTATAAACATATGCATGCATGAATATAGCGGTGGTATGCGTGGTGTGGTTTTGGACATGTTATACCATAATGTGATAATGCGTGGCGTTTGCAACTCACAGCTAAATATCAAACAATCGAAACCATACTATACATCGAACAATCTCACATTTTATTTGAATTTGTGATAATGTGTGGCATTTGCAGCTCACAACTAAATATCAAACAATCTAAACCATACTATATATCGAACAATCTCACATATTATTTGAATTTGTGATAATGTGTGGCGTTTTCAACTCACATCTAAATACTTGTAGGCGTAGGGGGCGGGGCACCAGACATTATGTGATAAACACATTATACATATGAGACATGGTTTAGATTATGAATATCTAGCTAGAGCTTGAAATGTACTGTGATTTGAAATCAACATAAAGTGGATTCAAAAAATCGAGTTCAAGTTCATATACTACACATAGTTCATATATAACTCGACGGTAATCATGTGGTGTGCTGTGAAGATAATATACAACAATGGTTTAACTTGACAATAATGATGATTGTAGATCTTATTAAAATAGAGAAACGAACTCAAATGGTTTAACTTGACAACAATCATGATTGTAGATCTTATTCAGATAGAGAAACAAATTCAAATTTAGTTCATATTGAAGCGGTAGTATATACGTTTGGAATGCAGTAAAACGTTCATTTGAGTAGCAGGTGGCATGCATTATACACGTACCGAAATATTTTAATTGAACATAACATGAATTCAAAGTTTTGAATGGCATTTGTAGTGCGAATTGATTTGGTACTGTAAACGGGACTTGGCTCTCTTGTGTGGTGCAAATTGATTTCTTTTTGTTTTTTCGTCGAGGGAAGTGTGAATTGATTTGGTATAGTACACGTCAGGCTTGTCCGGAAATTTCAACCCGCGCCTTGTTACCCCGAAATATTTAAGATATATCTTTGTCTTGTTGTGCTCCAAAAGCTCCCTCCATCTCAACCCGTGCCTTGTTATCCCAAAATTACATCACGCGCGAAAACTCCCACCTCCCGCGAAATCCCGACACGCGATGCCCGTGATACCCCTGACCGAAAGAACAGACTAGCTCAAATAGGTGGCGGTACTTTCGTAAATTACCCCACATTTCGGACAAGCACATCCCTAAGCCATGGTTCCCCCTCCCATCCCATCCGCCCACCCATTCATACCCCAAGGCCATGAAAACCCGCGAAGCCCCACACCCTCCTCCCTCAGCTACCCAGCCGGAGCCTCTTCCTCGACGATGTCGTCCACAGCAACACCTCGACGTCCCTCATCCATCACACCGGATGAGGATTCGTCGTCGATCTCGTCGTCCCGCCGGTTCAGTCACCCCGTCCTCCACCTCTAAGGAGTTGCCCCGATGTTTGCCCCATCTTTCACACCACCTCAATTCCCACACCGCCATCGTCACCTGCACCACCAAAAGAGAAGCATCATCGTCGATTCCTCGGATGAAGCTGAGGCCTAATCGGCGCCACCAAAGAGGTTCTACACTAATCCCCGCATTTTCTTCTTGATTCGATCTCACAGTGCTGCCGATGCTCGGTCCCGAGCCGACATGCCGCGGCTCCATCCACGGTGTCGTCGCCGGCCAGTTCCTCCACGACGTCACTCCCTCGGCGGCGACATCCACATCAGTAGGAGCTGCTGCTGCTATGGCTCTCGCTCGTGCTGCTGCTCTGCTCTTGCTCTCGGTCCCCTGCCCGGTCTACTCTTGCTCTTGCTCGCGCGGATGCTCTCGCTCTTGCTCTTTCTTGCGCTGCTGCTCTCGCTATTGCTCTTGCTTGCATTGCTGCTCTACTCTTGCGCGCGCTGCTGTTGCTGCACGAGCAGCAGATCCTACAGCTGCTACGCGAGATGCTGCTACACGACCAGTTGCCCCGGCTCTCGCATGCGCTGCTACTGCTTTTCTGCTACTAGTGTGTTCTGTTTCGATAGTAAAATTTAGTTTCGATAGCAAAATTTAGATTTGACAGTTAAATTCAGTTTTGACAGTTAAATTCAGTTTCGAGGGTTAAGTTCAGAGATAAGCGGCTGATGTATTTTACATCTAGCACTTTGTGCTTGTGTATTTTACGTCATCTATTGGAGATGCTATTAGAATTCCACTCAGGTTAACATTGTCTCTCTTGTCGTACTTCTGCCTCGCCATTGTACAACTCACCGGAGCTGCTCCAACGACAAAACCCTCCATCATAGTGGAGCAGTACCTCGGGCTCCATCTCCAGACGCCTAAGATCTTCTTCCCTTCCTCCGACAACCAAATCAGCCAGAGCATCCTCACCGACCAACCAAATCACGCTGAGATCGAAATGGCTTCACCAAAGAGGTTGTACACTTGTTGCATCTCCTTTTTACTCTACAAGTTATACATATTTTCCTCTAAGCACACATAGTAACGTGAAACATGATTAGTTTGTCCTACTATATGACAAGCACTGAGGTAGGAGGCAGCTTAGCTACCCGTCATGGACTCTCTTGAACGCCATCATTATTTATCTCTGCGCATTTGAGCTGTGCATTTGTAGATGGGCCTGGGAGTTGAAGTAGGGCAGTGGCCTAGGTCCAAAGTAGTAGAAGTAGCATAGAAACATTTTTTGAGTGTAGGCTTTTCCCTGCTCAAGCCTGCCTACTAGAATCGCCAGTTCTTGAAAGGAAAAGTGAAGGAAAAACATAGGAATTGGAATGTTTCCTATGGTACTACTATTCATGCATTTGGTACAAAGGAATGGAGCAAAGGAAAACTGTAGGATTTGTTCCTTTAGTGTCTCCTTAAAGAAAAACCATAGGAATTTTAGTATCCACTTGTCCACCTTTTCAAATTCCTATTCATGAAGCACAAGACTAAGAGATAGTAGCATAATAGTATTATAACCGTACATTTTCTTGTGGTTTGACTTAATCTCAACATGCTTCTTTGCATTCTGTGATCTTCCAATTCTTGTGAACCAAATACCCAGATTGGCAGAAATCCTAGGTTTTTAAATTGTCTGTTTTGCACGTGCATTCCTATCCTACTCCTGTGTATTTCCTATCCCTGCGTTGTTAGAATCCTCCAATTCAAACGAGCCCTTACAGAATTACTTCTCTTACAGATCGTTGTCAAAGAAAACCTTGTGTGGTTTGTCCCGCTCCTGCTGCGCCATTGTCCACCCCAGCTCAGCTGCTCCAACGACAGAAGGGTACACCACAGTAGGGATTCGGCCTCCAGACTTTCTTTCGCCGCCTCAGATCTTCT
>NC_057805.1:190358213-190368562 GCF_018294505.1 Triticum aestivum | reverse complement strand
CCATCATCGACCGAGCAGATGACCTCGAGGACTACACGGGTCTGCAAGAGAGGTCGCACTCTTTTGGTTCTGCTTACGTTATGCATCGCTTAATATAGCAATCGTCCTGTTCACCAATTAGACTCCAAGTCAGCTCCAAACTAATGCTCAAACTTGAGATTTTAAATGGTTGTGGGGTACATATCGAGGCCACAATCAATAGTATTTATCTACTATCTGGCTAATCTCTGGTGTGTACTATGAGTTTCATGTTGTGTGGGAAACAAACAGTAAAGAAGCCATTATCTATATTTTTTAACTGAAGCCATTATCTGCCTGCTATCATTGGTTTTGGGTCTATCCACAGGTTGCTACCATCACTCTGGATTTCTACATGCACTCCTTACGTAATCTCACTATGTTTTATTCCTATGCATGTCAGTTATTGTACACAATAGAACTGAACATGTAGAGCAAAAGAAGCGAGCCTTGCGTGGCAATAAAATTTAATGCAGACGTCGCTCCATGGTGGGCGCAAAGGCAACCCCCCTCCACCCATTTCGGATTGTAATCAAGAGGAAGATAACTGTTCTGAGGGGTATTCAGAAGAAGAAGACCACTCCTATTTACCCCTGAGGTCTTCACTCTAACTTGGCATACTGATGTTGGTAATATCATCCATATGGTGCCTTGCATTGCTACATCAAATATGTCATCTTCTTAGTTTAGACATGCTTTGTGTGAATGCCATCTGTTTAGTTTCTTTATCGTATATGTGAATTATGCAATGCCATCTTGTTTAGCCAGGCATCATATATGCGAATTTTGCAATGCCATCCTGCTTAGCCAGTCATCTTATATGTGAACAAATATCATGCCATCCTTTTTTTCATTACGTATTACATTTGTTAACAATGTTAGTATATTCAACTACTCTTCGTGTGCATCAGCCATTTGACACGGTAATGGAAAATTCTATAGTGAAAACAAGGTCTTCAGAGCAGACTATGCTATCTAACGAAGCACATATCTCGCTCGTTACGAATAGCTCCTCAGAGGAGCATTTAGAGACAGATGACCAGTCCTATCCACCCCCAGAGGTGTATGCTGTAACTTGGCAGGGTTATGTTGCTCATATCGTGCGTATGGTGTCTTGCATCGCTATGTCATTTGCTTAGTTTAGACGTGCTTTGTGTGAATGCCACATGTTCAGTGTCTAATTACCATATATGTTAATTATGCAATGCCATCTTGTTGCAAGACATTATATATGTTAATTTGCAATGCTATGTTGTTGCATGGCATTATATATGTGAATGATGCAATGCCATGCTGTTTAGCCTATCATCATATAAGTGAATTATATCATGCTATCCTTTTTTTGCATTACGTGTTCCATTTGTCGACAATGTTTCTATATTCAACTACTCTTCCTGTGCATCAGCCATTTGAAGCGGTGATGGAAGTATCTAGAGTGAAAACAAGGTATTCAGAGCAGACAATGCTACCTACTGAAGCAGACATCTTGCTGGTTATAGATAGCTCCTCAGAGGAGGATTCAGAGACACATGACCAGTCCTATTTCCTCAGAGGAGGATTCAGAGACAGATGACCAGTCTATGCTCAAACTTGGCCAGGTTATTTTACTCATGTCATGCATGTTGTCTTGCATTGCTTAGTTTTTACATCATATATGCGATTGCCATCTGCTTACTTGCTTAATATATAAATCATATATTTGAATTATATCATGCCATCATGTTTACATAGACAACATCTATCTGAATTATGGCATGCCAACCCATTTAATAAAGACATCATATAGTTATATCATCTTATCCTGTTTAGTGTTTACAGTCATCATATTTTGAATTATGTCATTCTATCCGTGAATTATATCATGCTATCATGTTTCCATAGGCGGCATGTATGTGAATTATGGCGTGCCAACCTATTTAATAAATACATTATATAGTTATATCATGTCATCATGTTACATAGTCATCATATTTTGAACTATGTCTTTCCATCCTTTTTAGTTAGCCATCATATATGTGAAATTGTGTCATGCTATCCTATTTGGTTAGACAACATAAATGTGAATTATTTCATGCCCTCTTTTATTCCCCACTATCCATTGCACCTGTCTATCATACAATGTCTGCACATTCAATTACTTTTCTTGTTTATTAGCCATTTAAATTGGAGAGGGTGATGGTAGTATCTAAGGGAGTAACAACACGGTCTTCAGAAAAGATAGTGCTACCAGTCGATGCAGATAGAACCACGGTTGTACTTGCCCAAGAACCAACCCCACCACACATAACCTAGACTCTCGCAGATTGTACCCCTACCCAGTTGGACAGAGAACCAGCTACACCCCTTCTAACTCCAACCCCAGTAGATAGTAACCCAGTTCCAGTTGACACACCACTGTCTCCACCACAGAGCACCCAAACACGAGCAGTTAGTAAGGGAACTGCAGTGCCCAAAGCCTGAGGACCACCACTCTGAATCCCAACTCAACGCTTAAAGCAGAAGAAGAATTGTTCTCAGGTTAGGTTCTGTAGCTATGGTTCATACTCCTTTGCTCTTGCATCACTGTATTTACTCATACCAACTATTTTCAAATTTGAAGGATGGAATTGAAACTCCAATAGCGCAATAGGTATGTTTTAAACCTGTTTCATTAACTGGTTTGCTGTTGTAATTTGCTCTATGTTGATTTCAGTTTCAATTGAATAAACATTTATGTTCTCATGTCATGCACATTACAAGTGTAGTTATTGCTCTGTAGTTTCCCACACTTATATTCTGTCTATTCCGCTTTGTCTTAAACATATATTATTTGAACTGTGTCTCTATCTTGATTTGGCAACAAAACTGGAATGATATAGACCATACAATGACCATGGTACATAGATATATGTTTGTTTCATGCTGTTTTCTTGTCCCTTTACTACTAAACTAATTTACCCAAATGAGTTTCATATACAACATGGTAAACCTATGATGTGTCTGCTTGTTTCTCTTTTAGAATGCGGATAAAATATTGGAGAAGAGTACCCCGTTATGCAATAGTAAAGCAATTAATGCAAATAAGGTTCAACATAGTGAGACATCCCTGTTGGTCTCCAAGAAAGCTGATAAAAACTATCTTGACGATAGTGAAACAACCCAAAAGTCCTGTCTTGATGTAGTGTTCGAGTTACTGGCCACTACTGCTGGCACAAGCTCTTCAAACTCGCTGCCTGAATCAGTTCGTCTTCTTGAGTCTCAACTTCAAGTTGAAAGACATCGATAAGATGTGCTACAACAGGAAGCCGAAGGATTGAGGAAGTCCCTGCAGAATTCAGATGCATACTTTCTGGTGCAACAGCATGCGCTGGATGATTTAAGCGCCAAACCAGAGAAAGTTAATAAGCTTGCTAACCATCTTGCCACCATTACGGGTACCCAGGATATTGTTTCTTGAGCTCTTCTAAAGTGGTTTCAGTTATGGACTTGTTTTGCTGCGGCGTTTATTTGCACTGGTCGCCAACTTTGACAATCAGTGTATGTGATATGCTGCTTTGTTCCCTATATTTGTAGAGAGAATTCCTTATTTAACACTATCATAAAATAAGATGCCTTATTTGATACTGGGAAAATATTTCTTCCCTATCTAACTCCAACTTTAATTTTTGTTCCCAATATAACACTTTCATCCATTTTCTGATGTAACGGTGTTACGTGGCACATGAAATGACATTTTTGCCCTGAAACATTCATTAGCTTGGTGCAGCCTCTCCTTTCCATTGTACCTTATGTTTGTGTGTGAGTTCTTCCTAATGCTTCGTGCGTGTATGATGGTTGAGTGAGTTCCCCTTGTGATGCCTGAGTGTAGAAGGTCAGACGCATCGCAGCAGTCCCGGATATTCTGGACCATTGGTGCCTTTCCTTGCCCCACGTCCAAGTTGATCGACTGCTTATCAACACGCCTGCAAATATTTTTTTTTCTTTAACCATACATACACAGGTGTATGAGTATTCGGGTATGTATGTGTGCTTGCCTGTACGAGCGTGGGTATTCGAGTACGTATACATGTGTCTTCGGCCGCCGCGGGTATTCAGGTATGTAAAGACGGTATGTATCGGATGGTCGTGATCATGTCATCACCGTGTACTTGCTCACAATGCATCCATGGATGGGTATATGAAGGAGCACCCACATGCATGAATGAACCACTAACTAATGTGCCAGTACACGTGTGTATGCTTGACGTTGTATTTTTTTCGTCTTCTACTTTTTCTACAATGCCAAGTATAAGTATTTTCACATAGCTCCTACGAAACCACTTCAAACAAAATAAAACACATGCATGGGAAACAGGAGTAAAAAATGTAATATACTAGAGTAAGTTATAGGGGTAATATTGTCATTTCATGTGGAAGTTAACACCGTTAGCTCACAAAACGGATGGAAGTGTTATATTGGGAACAAAGTTTAGAGTCGGGATTAGATAGGGAAGAAATATTTTATCAGTGTTAAATAGGGAAGATGATTTTAGAGTAGTGTTATATAAGGAATTCGTTCATATTTGCACTGGTGGCGAACTTTGATGCCCAGTGGATGTAATATGTGTAATAGTTGTGATAGCCTAGCGTAAGTTGCTTGCTTATTTATTTCTTTATTGTCTTGGCTATTTGTTTGCTTGTAGTCAGTGCAGTTCTTTTTCCGCGGTTTGCTAGTGGCGGCAATAACCTATTTTTTAAAACTAGGCCACAATAACCATGGGCTACATATTTACTGTAGTGACCATGGGCCTCCTACGTGCCGTAAAAACAATGGGCCCTGTATGGGCCATAGAAACAGTGGGCCTTCTACGGGCCGTAGCATCAATGGGCCTTCTACGGGCCGTATGATCGATTGTCCAAACATGGGCCAATAACATACCACATTATGGGCCGTAAACGGGCAAGAGATGGAATCGTCCGTTCATGGGCCGACCATAACGGGCCGTCGTTAATCGGCCGTATTTTATGACACTATGAAAACGGCCCAACAGATTAACGGGCCACAAATGGGACGACTATAACCACGGGCTGAATTTGGCCCACAAGCAAAAAAGGCCAGTAACGGGCCGTAAGTAGAGGAATGCTGGAAATGAGCCCAAGAATAAATGGTCACTGAGAAGGCCGAAAGATAACACGGGTTGAAAATGACCTAACGAAATAATGGGCCCTTAATGGGTATAATGTGATACACTGTTCATTACGGGCCAGTTTCACCACGGGCCGTTAATGGTCCAAGAGTTACAAAGGGCCTCATATGTGCCGAAAGACGTCACGGGCCATACATGGGCCGGAACTTACAACGGGCTGGAATCATATTGGACAGCCCAGATGAAGCTACTAGGCATAATTCGGATAGGTCGTAATGGGCCGTGAGTTAGTGGGCCATAAATGGCCTACATACGAACAGGCTGTTAACATGCTTTCCATGGGCCGGCCCGCTACCTTTTGGGCAAGTCAAATGGGCTGACCTTTTCACCAGAATGGGCCTCTATTGGGCTGTGCCACATGTCGACGTATCATAGGCGCCTCCTATCTAATGAGTGGATGACATCTATCCCAACGGTGAGCCGAAATGTGGTTCCTCTGGCCATTGCGGACTTTACACGTGGAAAATCCCAATTGGTTCGGGCTGTTAATGGGTTATCGGATCCAAAACCGGACCCAATAGCTTAACGGCGACCTTCTTGCTGTGGATCCCACGTGTCGGTTACCCTTGAGGAAAGCACTTCCATAATGCGCCATTTACCGTCATGGAAGTGGACACTTTTGTGATGATAATTTTGGTAATGTCATGGAACACTTCTACGACGACACAGGTATGACTATCTTGATTCTATCATAAAATCATCATGGATGTACATGCATGATTGAAAACGTGACCTATTGTGACAAACACATATCATCATGGAAGTGTATTTTTTTCGTAGTGCTTGTGGTGCCGAGAGGGAACAATGCACGTTTGATGATGAACCGACGGTAGCCTCCTCTTATGGCCTGGTACATTTTGTATCGTTAACATGCACTAATAGAACTACCATGTTAAAATTTGGAAAATTTCAGGAGTCCTTTGACCTTTTAAAGAAATTTAGGAGATTTTCTAGCAATTTATTGACCATAATTGAAATTTGAACTACATATACATGCAACAACTAACCATAATGGTTTGGTAAATCATACTTGTGTCATCGTGTGCGACTTGATGCCCTGTGCAGTAAATTGATGGAGTTCCAAATATATTGGTGTCACGACTTGGACACAAGCATTGGGTGCCATGGCTTTTAAATTCCAAAAAATTCAAAAATGATCAGAAAAACACGGAACCTTGCTTGATGTAATGGCATGGCATGAAGATGCCATGATAAAAAATTGGCTTGTTCGACGAAAGTTCGGACACACACCCCTCACAAACCGGAGCTTCTCTCGAGAAGACTCATGGACGTTCCGAGAGGGAACAGTGCATGTTTGATGACGAACTGGCGTTAGCATCCTCGTATGGCCTCGAAACTTTTTCTACCGTTAAAATGCACTAATAAAACTGTCATCTTAAAATTTTGAAATTTTCAGGGCGGCGTTTGACCCTTTTAAGACGTTTAAGTGATTTTCTAGCCATTTAATGCCCGTAATTCAAATTGAAGCACATGTACATGCAACAGCAAACCATCATGGGTTCAAAAAATTATTTCTGTATTACATTACATTATACAATGATATCATGGTAACACAAAATAAGTATTCGTGCCTTACGTTTTGAAGGAAAATGTAAGTATCTGGCAAGACAACTGGGCCTCACAAGATTGGCACTCTATTTTGTGCCTCGAGGTTTGGAATGTGAGGGGCGCCTGATGCGGGTTACTAATCAGACACGGTTCTGTATTGGAAACCGTCAGCTGCTAATTTCACATACGGCTTTTTTTGTGGGAATCATGTGCAATTCAAGCTACAGAACTTGTAAATTCCGGCGATCGGTGTGTGTACTGTTCCCGTCGCTCTAGATTCTGGCTACCAATAAATACTACCCTGCAAATTTCGTGCCTCATGCATTCTCATCTACATCCTTTCCTCACCTGCCCCTCCCCCTTCCCTCTCTCTCACAAAACTCCGGCATGGCGTCGTCAATCTGTCTAGGCGCCGACGAGGAGGCGGCGCGCCCAAGGATGTTTAGTCGTAGAGCAGCAACGAGGAGGACCCTACGCGCCGCCAGATGAGGTTGCACTGGACTCCCCAACTTTGGAGTAGTTTTGGGGCCAGTACAATCTTTGTCGGTGGAAGGCGCTGCGGCCGGCTGAGAAAGCCAGGCAAGTGGCGTTCAAGAAGGAGATGGCGGAGGAGGAAGGTAGGTACTAGGTGGCCCGTGAAGCCCGTGATGCCACCTGGGAAAAGGATGCGGTGGAGCATTGGGGGCAGGCACGTAGACGTGCGGAGGAGGTGTACAAAGATGGCCAATACTTTGCTAGGAAGGCCAAAGGCGCTAGGCGCCTCATCGCTGCATGGAGGTGGGACGATAAGCTCCAGCGTGCTACTGACGAGGAGCTTTGGTGGGCACCCAACAAAATGGCAAGATAGTTCGCGCTCGTCCACAAACAAGAAGCATGTCGGCATGTCAAGCACTGCGAGGCGGAGGAGGCGGAGTACTGCCTCCTCGCTGGGAAGCCGCCGCGCACCAGGGAGCTGCTAGCAAGGGACTGCTGGAATACTGCCCCCTAAGGAGGTATTATTAGTTTTAGTATTTTTTTCGTTTTCAATTTTGTGCATTGTACATAGTATTTAAGTATCATCACGTATATGTGATGATATTATATATATTGTGTGATGAACTAATGAAAAATTAATACATATTGTGAATTCCATTTTTCTACCTGTTTTCGTATACTAATTAGTATCTGGCTGTTATCATCCACATATATATGGAATGGAAAGCATATATATACACATTAAAATACAGCAATATATAAGAACAAAAAATAGAGTACACACAATTAAACAATGCAATATTATGATTGTTGTGAATATGTAGAGATCCACTTCGAAACGACTCAACAAAATAAAATGCATCCATGACCAACAGCCTTGCCTACGGTAGCTCTTGGCTCCACCTAAACTCGAGCAGGCGTTCGTCCAAGCGGTCAACACACTCGCGGTACATTTGGAGCGTGATCTCGAGCTGCAAGTTGGCTATTTGATCGGAGATCACCAGCTCGAGGATGCGATGGCCATGTTCCTCTACTGCACCTAGGTGGACAACTGGGCCAAGGAGGCAGTCGAGCCTAGCGACCAGCGCATTGGCATCGAGTGGTCCGCGAAAAAGGAGAACGACGCGACCCATGCGAAGAGTGCAACGGGCATCTAATGCAAGTACGGCGCGACCGTGTAGCGACCAGACCTCAAACAGTCTGTGCTGCTGTGCACCAGTGTCATCCCTGGATCAGTAATGCTGACA
Organism: Triticum aestivum; assembly: GCF_018294505.1. Lineage (NCBI taxonomy): Eukaryota > Viridiplantae > Streptophyta > Magnoliopsida > Poales > Poaceae > Triticum > Triticum aestivum. The sequence continues at coordinate 190,360,089 of NC_057805.1, read as the reverse complement.
CGCACAGTACAAATGGAGGATTTATAACAGAGTAGCAATCACACACTTATTACAACGAATATCTCAAAAGAGAATAAGTATGATAAATATGGCTTAAGGCCATCTAATACGATAACAGCGGAAGACTTGGAAGAATAGTGAGTCCATCAACTCCAACGGCATCACTGAGTATAAGACCACGACCTAAGGCACCTTACTCGTCGTCTGAAAAGTCTGCAACCTGAAACGTTGCAGCCCGGAAACGGGTCAGCACATGGAATATGCTGGCAATGTAACACATAGAGAGTAATGAACATAATAATGCTATACTACATGCATATATGGCTGGTAGAAAGCTCTATGGTTACAGTTTTGCGAAAAGCCAGTTTTTCCCTACTGCAAAGGAATACATTTTATTTAACTATCATGGTGGTTGTTAAACATTGAGATGGTTGACAGCATCTCAATCCCAATTAAGTATCATCATTAACCCAATAAAATTAATTAAAGTAACATGACGAGATTAACATGATAATCCAAGTACTAGATACTCAAGATGTCCATAACTGGGGACACGGCTAACCATGATTAGATTGTACACTCTGCAGAGGTTTGCGCACTTTTCCCCACAAGACTCGATCTCCTCCATTGGATTTCTCGCACAACATGGTGTTTGAGAAACGGATGACCGAGACACAGTCTTTCAGAAGCGTTAGCACCTTACGATGGGTAGACCGGTACACCTACATCCCCTACATCTGCTAGTCTACCACTGTAAGAGTTCACACAACTTAATCAATTATGCTAGAGCCCATAATAGCTTGTGGCTACACACGGAAGTTTCTAGCATGAATAATCTCATGATCCCTTTGAACCTGGGTGGCGGTCCAAAAGAAAACAGGCAATCCTGGAATACCCAGGTACCTCAATCCACCCAGATGTGAGTTTTAGTTGCCACCTTAAGTTTAACCATATATTAACAATCTCACAACTGTCATGGATATCTCTCAAACCCAATCCACGTCTACAAGCATAGCATAGCAATATAAGCAACGTAGAAGTAACTCCCAAGGGTTTGATAATAAAACAGGTGATAGGTACTACCTCAACTACTTCCCAATACCCACAATTTAATTAGATCCTAACCATGCAATGTTTGAGGGTTGATCTAATGCAACAAAACTGGGTAGTAAAGGGGTATGATCAAAGTGTTATTTGCCTTGCTGATGATCCGCGAAACCTAGCGATTCGAAGTAGCAAGCGGCGCACTCCGGGTACTCTATCATAAACAAACAAGCAAACAATAAGTACTCATCTAATGCACAGGTAAAAATCAAATAAGAGAACTAACCAGAAATTCAAATTAAGAACTCTGGTTTGGAAAAAGAATCAATCAAACGAAGCAACGAAAATCAAACGGCGAAAGAAACAAGCTTCATTTACTAATCTGGATCTAAATCAAATTTTACAGTAGCAAAAACTTGTTTGAGTAGGTTAAACGGAAAGAGAATTTCGAGACGAAACTCTAGGCGCTTGAATCGCCTCATTCCGATAAACGAGCGAAAAGTTAAACTAAAACGAAAATCTGATCAGAAATCGCGATCTGAAATAATCGCGGAAAATTCATCGAAAAAGAAAACTGACGAACAGTTAAACGAACGGACGTTCGTTAACAGCGTCAATCCGACGAACATGTTCGTTAAAACGAACGGGTCGGTGAACGTTCACTAGATCATTAAACCGAAAAAAAACCGAACTAGGGTTTAGAAAGAAAAAAAACGAACGGTTTGTTTTTAAAGAAAACCGTCATGGAGGCGGCGGCGGCTCGGCTACCTTGTCGGCAGCTTCGGCGGGGCTCCGGCGGGTCGGGCGAGGGCGGCGAGGGGCGGCGGGGTTC
>NC_057805.1:190349778-190357828 GCF_018294505.1 Triticum aestivum | reverse complement strand
GTATAAAAGGAGGGGCGGGTGCCGTGGAGGAGGGGGCAAGGCGGCGGCGGCTACGAGTCCGGGAGGGACACGGGCCGCGGTGGCGTCTCCGTCTCGGTCTCCAGGAGGGAGACGAGGCGCGGGCTGGTTGGGCCACGCGGCTGGGCTTCGGCCCAGTCGGCGCTCGGGATTTTTTTTATAAATAATTCGCCGAATCTAAAAATAATCGCAGAAAAATAAATAAAAACCCAAAAATGCTAAAACAAATTTTCCCCGTCTAATTAAAATAATTGGAACGAGATGAACATTTTTCTTGGCCCAAAAATGCAGTTTTGAAAACGTGCAATTTTTTTTAATGCAAACAAAATTGCAAATAAAATCCGAATAAAATCAAATATTTGATTTTAATATTTTCCTCCAGTATTTCAATTATTTTGGAGAAGTCATATTTTCTCCTCTCATTTATTTTAATATGAAATATCTTTCGAGAGAAAATAATTAAAACCAAAATCCTTGTTTCCTTATTTGATAAAAATCAAATAGGAAAGTCAAGAAAATCGCCAACTCTCTCCGAGGGTCCTTGAGTTGCTTAGGATTTTTCGAGGATTTGCCAAAAATGCAATAAAATATGCTATGGAATGATGATCTAATGTATAACATTCCAAATTGAAAATTTGGGATGTTACAAACCTACCCCCTTAAGATGAATCTCGCCCTCGAGATTCGGGTTGGCTAGAAAATAGGTGAGAGTGGTTCTTCCGTAGATCTTCCTCTCGCTCCCCGGTGGCTTCATCCTCAGTGTGGTGACTCCACCGAACTTTGCAGAACTTGATAACCTTGCTGCGGGTGACTCGGCTGGCATACTCAAGAATATTAACTGGTTTCTCCTCATAGGTGAAATCACTTTCCAACTGAATCGCTTCTAGTGGCACTGTATCTCTCAGTGGTATCTCAGCCATCTCTGCGTGGCACTTCTTCAACTGGGAAACATGAAATACATCATGAACTCCTGAGAATCCTTCAGGCAATTCCAGCTTGTAAGCAACTTCTCCCATACGTTCCAAAACTCTGTATGGTCCGATAAAACGTGGCGCTAACTTTCCCTTAACTCCAAAGCGCTTCACTCCTCGAAGTGGTGATACTCGAAGATAAACTCTGTCTCTGACTTCGTGAACTGTCTCCTTACATTTAGAATCCGCATAACTCTTCTGCCTGGACTGGGCTACCTTGGGCCTATCGCGAATCAACCTCACTTTCTGTTCAGACTCTTTAATCAAATCTGGTACAAACAACTGACGGTCTCCAACTTCGTCCCATAACAATGGTGTTCTACACCTCCTTCCGTATAAAGCATTGAAAGGGGCCATCTTGAAACTGGTTTGATAACTGTTGTTGTAAGAAAACTCTGCATATGGCAAATTGTCGTCCCAACTTGATCCATAATCTAGCGCACAAGCTCTCAACATGTCTTCCAAAATCTGATTGACTCTCTCGGTCTGTCCATCTGTCTATGGATGGAAGGCTGTACTGAATTCTAGCCTGGTTCCCAAAGTTTCATGTAACTGATTCCAAAACTTCGAGGTAAACTGGGTTCCTCTATCTGATACAATGGTCCTCGGAACTCCATGCAAACATACGATTCTGGTCATGTATATCTTTGCCAACTTAGCACTGGTGTAAGTGGTCTTCACTGGAATGAAATGAGCTACTTTCGTCAAAGGATCGACTACAGCCCATATTGAGTCATAGCCTAAACGAGTCCTGGGCAATCCCGTGATAAAATCCATGCCTAGTTTATCCCACTTCCATTCGGGTATCGGCAATGGCTGTACCAATCCTGCTGGCTTCTGATGTTCTGCCTTCACTCTCTGACATACATCACAAACTGCTACATACTCCGCAATATCCTTCTTCATTCCGGTCCACCAGAAAGTATCCTTCAAATCCAAATACATCTTGGTATTTCCTGGGTGAATCGAATACGGTGAATCATGGGCCTCTTGCAAGATCAACTTCCTGATCTCCGGATCATTGGGCACATAAACGCGGTCCTCAAACCATAAGGTATCCTGCTCATCCTCACGAAATCCCTTGGCTTTTCCTTTCCTCATCCTTTCCTTTATATCGTTAATTTCCTTGTCTGTCTTCTGAGCTTCTCTGATCTTTTCCATCAAAGTAGACTGAATCTCCAATGTTGCTAAATAGCCTCTTGGAACTATCTCCAAACATAGCTCGCGAAGATCCTCGGCTAATATTTTCGGTAACTCTCCGGTCATGAGTGTGTTGACATGGCTCTTGTGGCTCAACGCATCTGCTACTACGTTAGCCTTCCCTGGGTGATAATGCAATCTCATATCATAATCCTTAATGAGCTCCAACCATCTCCTCTGCCTGAGATTCAACTCCTTCTGCGTGAAAATGTACTTCAAACTCTTGTGATCCGTGTACACCTCACAATGGTTTTCGATGAGAAAATGTCTCCATGTCTTCAACGCATGCACTACGGCTGCTAATTTCAAATCATGCGCGGCATAATTATTCTCATGGGGTTTAAGTTGTCGTGAAGCATATGAAACAACTCTTCCTTCCTGCATAAGCACTGCTGCAAGTCCTCGACGTGAAGCGTCACAATAAACTTCATAATCCTTGCGTTGGTCTGGCAGAATCAACACTGTTGATGTAACCAAACGTTTCTTCAACTCTTGGAAACTAGCTTCACATTCCTCAGTCCAATTGAATTTGGTGTCTTTCTTCAATAGCTCAGTCATGGGTTTTGCAATCTTTGAGAAATTCTCAATGAACCTCCGGTAGTATCCTGCAAGTCCAAGAAAACTCCGGATCTCTCCAACTGACGTGGGTGATTCCCAACTTGTTACTGTGTCAACTTTGGCGGGGTCTACTGCTATTCCTTCTCCGGATATAACATGTCCGAGGAATCCAACTTCCTTCAGCCAAAACTCACACTTGCTGAATTTGGCGTATAACTGATGTTCTCTGGGTTTCTCAAGTACCCAACGCAAATGCTCCTTATGCTCCTCTTCATTCTTTGAGTAGACCAAAATATCATCAATGAACACCACGACGAACTTATCCAAAAACTCCATAAACACTTTGTTCATTAGGTTCATGAAATAGGCAGGTGCGTTAGTCAGACCAAATGACATAACGGTATACTCATACAGCCCATACCTGGTGGTAAAAGCCGTCTTAGGTATATCCTGCTCTCGAATATTCAACTGATGGTATCCTGATCGTAGATCGATCTTGGAAAATACCTTAGCTCCTTGTAAGCGGTCAAACAAATCATTGATCATCGGCAGTGGGTACTTGTTCTTGATGGTCACTTCGTTCAATCCTCGATAATCAACAACCATCCTCAACGATCCATCTTTCTTCTCCACTAGAAGTACTGGTGATCCCCAAGGTGACGAACTTGGGCGAATATAGCCTTTATCCAGTAACTCCTTAATCTGCTTCTTAATTTCCTCCAAATCTTTTGCGGGCTTCCTGTACGGTCTCTTAGATATTGGTCCTGTGCCTGGCAAAAGTTCAATCAGAAACTCAATGTCTCTATCCGGTGGCATGCCTGGCAACTCTTCTGGAAATACATCCGGGTAATCCTTCACCACTGGTACTTCCTCCTGTACAACTCTTGATAAGGAATTCACCTGAGTCCTCTTCGGCATATGCCGGGATACATAGTTAATCCTTCTTCCTTCTGGGGTGGTAAGCGAAATCGTCTTACTGGCGCAATCGATGTTTCCTCCGTACATCAATAGCCAATCCATACCCAAAATTACATCCAAACCTTGCGATTCCAAGATTATCATGTCTGAGGGGAAAACATGCCTACCTATGGCCAATGGCATCTGAAAACATCCTTGGCTTGCCATATACTCTGCTCCTGGTGAACTTACTAACATAGGTGTTTTAAGAACCTTGGTGGGCAGTTTATACTTATCCACAAATCCCTTTGATATGTATGAATGCGATGCACCAGTATCGAAAAGAACGAGTGCAGTAAATGACTTAACCAAAAACTTACCTATTACTGCATCAGGCTGTGCTTCAACCTCCTCCACGTAAACGTGGTTCACATGTCCTTTGTTGAAAGGGTTCGGCTTCTTCCTAGAGCTTCCATTTCCATTACCATTCTGGGCTTCAGGACATTCATTGGCATAATGTCCAGTCTTCTGGCACTTAAAGCAAGTGACTTGGCTCAGGTCTCTCTTTGCTGGGGTTGAAGGGTTGGTACGGTTCTGTCCGTTGCTTCCTCCGTTCCCATTACCATTTTTGGAGCCATTATGGTTGTGCGAACTACCTCCTCCATGTGTATGCTGAAACTGTCCTCCCGATTTCGGGGTAAAACGTGGCTTCTGCTGAGCTCCAGAATTATACTTCCCTTGTCCATACTTCCTCTTACGATTTTCAATCTGCGGTTGCTTCCCTTCAATCATGAGAGCTCTATCTACCAACTCCTGGTAGTTGTTGAAGGTTGCTACCATCAACTGCATGCTCAGCTCATCATTCAGTCCTTCCAGAAACTTCTCCTGCTTGGCTACATCTGTAGCAACGTCATCTGGAGCATAACGTGCTAACTTACTGAAATCCTCCACATATTGGCCTACGGTACGTCCTCCTTGGCGTAGGTTGCGAAATTCACGCTTCTTCATAGCCATAGCTCCTGCTGAAACATGCGCAGTACGGAAAGCTTGCTGAAACTGGTCCCATGTGACGGTGTCAATAGGGTGTGTGGCTGTGTAATTCTCCCACCATGATGCTACGGGTCCATCAAGTTGATGTGCGGCAAAACGCACTCTCTCCGCATCTGTGCATCCTGCAGTGGTCAACTCCCTTCCAACTTTGCGGAGCCAATCATCTGCAACAATCGGCTCGGTGCTGCTGGAAAACACCGGCGGATTTAGCCTCAAGAAACGGGCTAAGTGATCAACAGGTGGTGGTGGTGGGTTGTTGTTGTTGCCTTGGTTATGTACTAACACTTGCATCAGGGCATTCTGCTGCTGAATCAATTGAGTGATCTCCGGTGGGAAAACAAATCCGGTGTCGCGTCCCGGAGGCATCTGATAGGTTTAGAAAAGATGAGAATTTAGAATAGAATGAAGTCTAGAGAGAAAACACTACCCATATGCTCATGAGACAAACACAATCAATATCACTCAATCAAATCAAACAAGGCATACAATCGATCTAACTAGCGTTACAAAAGTGCTCGGACTATACTATATACATGGGGGAATACTACTACTGATATGGTGGTCTACTAGAACTTTTGATCAGTCGAAGACTCCATGATATCTGCTCTAGCTTCATCAACAAAGTCATCTTCACTTTGTTCCGAGTCGGTATCGTCAATGATGATGTAGTTATCCGGGCAAGCGCATTCATCATCTTCTCCTTTTGATGCTGGATTTCCCATGAATACTCCAATCTTCTTCTCCAGGTCGTCATTCTTCCCTACTAGTGCGACGATTTCCTCCATATAATCCTCGCGTGTAGCCTTGAGTTCTGCCTCCAACTCCGTGATCTTGGTCAATGCCTTCTTCAGATCTATCATGTCTGAGCACATCTGGTTCTCCTGGCGACGAATGTGCTGGTTTTGCTCCTGGATGAAAGCTGCAATTGATCCATCCGTCTTGGTGCTGATCATCTCCCATTGCTAGTCTCGACGTCCACAAATCTGATAAATAGTATCCTTATGCTCCCTGTGGTAAACGTCTCTGATGCGTCCCATAGAGATGTGGGCTGCCATGCTCTTCCCTAAACTCCAGGTTGGTGCTTCAAAAGAAAATTTTATAGGCTCAGTGACTGGCGTAAACGTCCTTCCTGGAATTTGAACTTGAATCTTCCAGCGCTCCTCTTCTGGTAGTGTGGCGTTGTAGGTTCCGGTGAAGCTTGGTATTCCAATGTTCAGGTACTTAGTGACTTCCTTCAAGTGTCGTCCAAAAGGTGTATCTTCATCTGGTTGCATGAACTTGTTCCTTGCATTCGCCATTCCTAAAAGAGTAGAAAGTGGAGAAGAGTTAGAAATGAGAAGAGAGTAGTGTTCTAGGGTTTAAGCTTAGTGGTCATGTCCTACAGTCAACGTGTGCTCTGATACCACCTTTGTAGCGACCAGACCTCAAACAGTCTGTGCTGCTGTGCACTAGTGTCATCCCTGGATCAGTAATGCTGACACGCACAGTACAAATGGAGGATTTATAACAGAGTAGCAATCACACACTTATTAAAACGAATATCTCAAAAGAGAATAAGTATGATAAATATGGCTTAAGGCCATCTAATACGATAACAGAGGAAGACTTGGAAGAATAGTGAGTCCATCAACTCCAACGGCATCACTGAGTATAAGACCACGACCTAAGGCACCTTACTCGTCGTCTGAAAAGTCTGCAACCTGAAACGTTGCAGCCCGGAAATGGGTCAGCACATGGAATATGCTGGCAATGTAACACATAGAGAGTAATGAACATAATAATGCTATACTACATGCATATATGGCTGGTAGAAAGCTCTATGGTTACAGTTTTGCGAAAAGCCAGTTTTTCCCTACTGCAAAGGAATACATTTTATTTAACTATCATGGTGGTTGTTAAACATTGAGACTGTTGACAGCATCTCAATCCCAATTAAGTATCATCATTAACCCAATAAAATTAATTAAAGTAACATGACGAGATTAACATGATAATCCAAGTACTAGATACTCAAGATGTCCATAACTGGGGACACGGCTAACCATGATTAGATTGTACACTCTGCAGAGGTTTGCGCACTTTTCCCCACAAGACTCGATCTCCTCCATTGGATTTCTCGCACAACATGGTGTTTGAGAAATGGATGACCGAGACACAGTCTTTCAGAAGCGTTAGCACCTTACGATGGGTAGACCGGTACACCTACATCCCCTACATCTGCTAGTCTACCACTGTAAGAGTTCACACAACTTAATCAATTATGCTAGAGCCCATAATAGCTTGTGGCTACACACGGAAGTTTCTAGCATGAATAATCTCATGATCCCTTTGAACCTGGGTGGCGGTCCAAAAGAAAACAGGCAATCCTGGAATACCCAGGGACGTCAATCCACCCAGATGTGAGTTTTAGTTGCCACCTTAAGTTTAACCATATATTAACAATCTCCCAACTGTCATGGATATCTCTCAAACCCAATCCACGTCTACAAGCATAGCATAGCAATATAAGCAACGTAGAAGTAACTCCCAAGGGTTTGATAATAAAACAGGTGATAGGTACTACCTCAACTACTTCCCAATACCCACAATTTAATTAGATCCTAACCATGCAATGTTTGAGGGTTGATCTAATGCAACAAAACTGGGTAGTAAAGGGGTATGATCAAAGTGTTAGTTACCTTGCTGATGATCTGCGAAACCTAGCGATTCGAAGTAGCAAGCGGCGCACTCCGGGTACTCTATCATAAACAAACAAGCAAACAATAAGTACTCATCTAATGCACAGGTAAAAATCAAATAAGAGAACTAACCAGAAATTCAAATTAAGAACTCTGGTTTGGAAAAAGAATCAATCAAACGAAGCAACGAAAATCAAACGGCGAAAGAAACAAGCTTCATTTACTAATCTGGATCTAAATCAAATTTTACAGTAGCAAAAACTTGTTTGAGTAGGTTAAACGGAAAGAGAATTTCGAGACGAAACTCTAGGCGCTTGAATCGCCTCATTCCGATAAACGAGCGAAAAGTTAAACTAAAACGAAAATCTGATCAGAAATCGCGATCTGGAATAATCGCGGAAAATTCATCGAAAAAGAAAACTGACGAACAGTTAAACGAACGGACGTTCGTTAACAGCGTCAATCCGACGAACATGTTCGTTAAAACGAACGGGTCGGTGAACGTTCACTAGATCATTAAACCGAAAAAAAACCGAACTAGGGTTTAGAAAGAAAAAAAACGAACGGTTTGTTTTTAAAGAAAACCGTCATGGAGGCGGCGGCGGCTCGGCTACCTTGTCGGCAGCTTCGGCGGGGCTCCGGCGGGTCGGGCGAGGGCGGCGAGGGGCGGCGGGGTTC
>NC_057805.1:190312669-190349522 GCF_018294505.1 Triticum aestivum | reverse complement strand
CCGTGGAGGAGGGGGCAAGGCGGCGGCGGCGACGAGTCCGGGAGGCACACGGGCGGTGGCGTCTCCGTCTCGGTCTCCAGGAGGGAGACGAGGCGCGGGCTGGTTGGGCCGCGCGGCTGGGCTTCGGCCCAGGCGGCGCTCGGCGTTTTTTTTATAAATAATTCGCCGAATCTAAAAATAATCGCAGAAAAATAAGTAAAAATCCAAAATGCTAAAACAAATTTTCCCCGTCTAATTAAAGTAATTAGAACGAGATGAACATTTTTCTTGGTCCAAAAATGAAGTTTTGAAAACGTGCAATTTTTTTTAATGCAAACAAAATTGCAAATAAAATCCGAATAAAATCAAATATTTGATAGTAATATTTTTCCTCCAATATTTCAATTATTTTGGAGAAGTCATATTTTCTCCTCTCATTTATTTTAATATGAAATATCTTTCGGAGAGAAAATAATTAAAACCAAAATCTTTGTTTCCTTATTTGATAAAAATCAAATAGGAAAGTCAAGAAAATCCCCAACTCTCTCCGAGGGTCCTTGAGGTTCTTAGGATTTTTCGAAGATTTGCCAAAAATGCAATAAAATATGCCATGCAATGATGATCTAATGTATAACATTCCAAATTGAAAATTTGGGATGTTACAGACCGGCAGCTAGTTCAAGTATGGCGCAGATGGCCTCTTCCCACTCCTAGTGAGGAATGGGGCTACTGACGGGCCGTGTACCCAGCAACGACGCCCTGTTGACAGCAAGCAAGCGTGGATGGATCCGCTCTTGCTGTGCGGCTCGCCGCGCCTTTCGCTCTGCGGTGCTCCAACGGTCTCGATGTGCGACGAGCAACAGCGTATCGGCGCGGACGCGCCTAGCTTGCTCTGCGGGGAACCACAGATCATGTTGTGCGGTGAGCTGCAGCCTCTCAGCGATGACATGCCGATCTTGACCCGTGGCACTAAAGCGCCGTGCGCCGAGGGTCTGCTCAACCCTGGCGATGACGCGCGACACGACATAGTCCATCGTATTGCCGGGGACACCCTCGGCCTCGATGAGCCATGGCGTCTTCTCGTTTTCCTCGTTGAGGAGGTTGATGGTAGAGGCACCGCTTCAGTTGGTTGGTATGCTTGGAAGAGGTAGATGGGCTATAGGTTGTGTTTGTTGCCTCGGTGTGTCATGCGCCGCCTAGATTTATGCGCAATATCATTGGGTGGCGGCCGGAAACCGATGAGGAAGTGGCGGGAAATGGAGGTGGGTTCATAAAACTCCATCAATTAATGGAAACTTAGCATAGAAGGAACCCCAATCTAGCACGACGTGTGCGGGCACATTGCTCGCCCAAGGCTATGATCCATATACTTGTGTGCCCAATAGAACACACTATTCACAATAAAGAATTTGTTCTGTACACAGAGAGCATATATGTTGTGTAGACTGAGCAAATCATGGCAAATGATTAAACTAAGGAACAGGTGGATGATGATTTCAAGAATGGTAGACAATAATTTACCAGCAACCGTTGTTTGCCAAGAACCCACACAACATGTTAACAGGAAATGTCCTTGTTATTATCGGTCTTGCCACACAATTAGCCGGTGCAGTCTTGTCCGTTGCTCGTGTTCAACTCATCGTGCCGACCTCTGCTCGCGTCCCTTGGCTCGTTGTGCTTGCCATTAGGCATCGCAGCACGCTCTGCTCGCGTCCCTCCATGTGCTTGGTTTGTGGACGGCTTTTCCCTGCGTGTTGAACTACTATATGCATATCGTTGCTCGCCAGGCGGCCACGGAGCGCTCTGCTCGCATCCCTCCGTGCATGCTCTACCAGTGGTCGGGGCTGGTGCACGATCACGTTGGGGGCCTCGTATGCATGCGGTTGCACCGCAGGCGTCGCCACCATGCAGTTACGTGTAGCACGATGGAGTTATGCGCTGCAAAAACTACCATCGGAGCAAGCCGATATTCCATGTCGTCTAGCTTCCCCATTAATTCCGCGGCCATTATAACCTTAGTCTGTTCAACCTTTTGATCGCGCCCCACAACACAACAATGACACCCATGACGACACATAGAGAGAGGATGTCTAGCGATACTCCAATGGAGTTTGGCATCAAGTGGAGACCCATGCGAGGAAGATAGATCTCTCGGTGGTGTACACCATCGACCCGGCTATGGTGGAGGACTACATCAACACTGTGGAGCATTTGCTTGCTGGAGACAAGTACAAAGTGGTCGCCATCGACATTCAGTACACCGGCGGTCATCCCGGGATAGATCAGAAGGTTGCCGTCGCCCAGTTGTGCGTGCGCCATCATGTGCTCATCTACCACTACTGTATGGCCACACAGCCTTGAGACCGTTTTGCCACGTTTGTCAATAGCACCGACTACAAGGTCGCTACGGTGGAAACCTCCGACGATGTAAAAGAGCTCAATGTTACGGGCTTGGCCTGCAAGAACCTTGTCGAAATCCATGGCCACTACAAGGTCTAGGGAAGCACGAAGAAGGACTCTCTGGTTGAACTCACCTCGGCCATCATCGACCACTACTATGAAAAGATGAAGGAGGATGCCAACAGAAATCCCGTATCCTAGCATGGGGCCTAGATGTGGAAATTGGATGAAGCTCACCTCGAGTTCGCTGCAAAGAATGTGTACACATGCTACGAGATGCACATGCGGATCGTTGAATGAGGGAGTGCCTTCTTCCATTAATCGACGAGGGATCGAGCCACTAGCAGAGCAGTGGCAGTAAGCATTGCAAGAAGAAGTAGATGATGATCGGATGATCATTTATCCTAGTTAATTATGCATGTACTAGTTTTCTTTTGTGTGTGCAAATGTCATGTGTGTACTAGCCATCTATGTAATTGGATGTTTAATTTGGTTATGTAATCATGTCCTTATAAAGTATATATGTTGTTGTTCTATATGCATTCACATCGCACACGGACCATACTAGGGAAACCGTCAGTGATGAATTCATCAATTGCTGACAATTGTATACTAGCAAGCACTTGTCCACAACACACACGACTTATTAGCAGCAATCGTCTGTGTTATTATCGGTCTTCGCACACATTTCTGGTTACGAACCTGTTTGCCATGTATCACAGACATCTTGTTAAGTTAAACCGTTTCTATTCTCTTGGCTCAACGCAAACAGTTCATCGGAGTGAACTATATGCCCTCTATCTCACACACCTTGATCTGGCTGACCGTTTTTGTTGTGTTGCGAATCAGAAACAGTTCATCAGAGTGAACTGTATGCTATATATCACACACACCTTCATCTGGCTGTTGGTTTTGTATGCTCATCGCAAATAGTTCATTGAGGTGAACTGTATGCCATGTATCACACATAGAACTATAATATGAATCGTGTTTGATGTATCCGGCATCGCAAATAGTTTGTATCATTTTTGACGGTTTTCTTACAACAAAACTTGCGATTAATGCATCACACACAGTTTCGTCAAAGGGTCTCCGATTGTAGTGTCGCGTTAGCAGCATCCTGCAGTAGTGAATCTTGTGGTGTCCTCACCCAATGACAGTAGGGGTAGCGAGGCACGTATAGTATTGTTTCCATTTGTAAAACTCCGGGGTTTGTTCATGTTGATAAGGTTTACTTCATATATATCATGTCATCTTGCTTAAAGTGTTACTCCATTTGTCATGAACTTAATACCATAGATGCTTGCTCGATAAGAATTGATTGGTGGAGTAATAGTAGTAGATGCAAGCAGGAGTCGGTCTACTTGTCACAAACATGATGCCCATATACATGATCATTGCCATGAATACGTGGCAAGTATGCGCTTTTCTATTAATTGCCCAACAGTAATTTGTTCACCCACCATATGCTATGTGTTCCAGAGAGAAGCCTCTAGTGAGAACTATGGTCCCCGGGTCTACCTTTACATATTATTAAAACCCAAAATACCTTGCTGCAATTTATTTACTTTTATTTTGTTTTGCAAATTATTTATCTATCTATCACTGTCAAAATTGATCCTTGCAAGTCAGGAGTTCAAGGGGATTGAAAACTCTCTTGCTTCTGTTGGGTGCAAGTATTTGCTTTTGTGTGTGTAGGTGCTGCTAGAGAAGGTTTGTGTGGTTCTCTAATTGGTTCGATAACCTTGGTTTTCATTGAGGGAAAACTGATCTCTACTGTACTGTTTCACCCTCCTCTTCATCCTACACCTCCCACAAATTGATAAACCTGAGGTCATCCACTTGAGGGAAATTTGCTGCTATCCTACAAAACTCTGCTCTTGGAGGCCCAACAGAGTCTACAAGAATAAAAGTTTCATAGTATACATCAAGCTATTTTTGTCGCCGTTGCCGGGGAGGTGAGTGCTTGAAGGTATGTGTTTAGATCTTGCAATTTAATCTTTTATTTTCTTGTTTTTCAATAGTTTGGCCTATAAAATAAAACTACAAAAAAATGGAAGTGAATTTGTGGCAAATTACCTATCTTTATACAGTCTTTCTTGAAAATGATGGATCAAAAAATTGTGCCAAAGTGTTAGAAGAAGAATTCAATAAAATGCCTGGCATAAAATCTTTGAATGATAAGCATGATTGCAATGTTGTTAGTATGATTTCTATGAATATCCAGAAAGCTAATGAAGAATGCACTAGTCATGATAAAAAATTCTAGAAATGAGGTTTCTTATAATCATGTCAATTTTTGTGGAGTGCATAGACTTTCTGAAAATATGCCAATTTGGGATGATAGATTTTGTAAGAAGCATAAACATGACAAAACTAAATGGTGGCTTAAAGTGATATATGATTTTGCTAACAAATAATGTTCTCTTCATCCCATTACTTGTGAACTTTGCAATGAAGTTGGTCATCTCAATTTCGAATGCATGTTTTTTCATGATCGAATCATGGCCAAATATTGAAATAACTTCATCACCCTTGAACTTTATAATGAACTTTTTCTATTTTTGGGGTTTGAAGAATTGTCACATAAAATAGTTGGTTTGAAGTATTCATATTCACAAACCATGCTGAAATTAATCTACAAGAGATCTATATGTTTTGGATGGTAAATTGCAATGAGAATGCTTATATAGCCAATTATAGAAAGACGGGAAAACCAATAGAATATAAAAGGAACACTAATGAAAGGGAAAATATTTCCCAATTCCCTCCTATTTTCCCTCATGATGAATCGGGTGACAAAGAGGAGCTTCCTATCCGACCAATCTCTTCAATAATAAGCTCGTAAAAATTAATTAAACCCACACATAATGTGGTGAAGAAGAAGAAGAGAAGAAGGAAAACCAAAGGTAAAAATATATATCCCCCAAATAATGGTGCTCCCATTATGGTTGTGCCTCATAAGAATGAAACAAAAGGTATTGTTGAAGATGATGAACTTGATATCGTCTTTATGTCTTATGGCAAAATGTCCGAGGAACTATTGAGGATGATTTTGTTATGCCTATCACTTGTTGTGATAATTATGATTGGGAAGATAATGATACTTCTCATAATCTTGAAATATTTTTGGCACTAATTTGGAAAATTATGATGGTAATAATTGTTATACTATTGATGCTATTCATACTATTAATGATAAGAGTGACCATGCTAAAGATATGCAAAACCACAAGCTTGGGGATATTCTATGTTTGATGAGAATGACATGTTTGAGAATGTATTTGCTGCAAATAATGTTCATTCTAAGCTTGGGGATGCTATGCTTAATGAAGATGATCTTTTTAGTCCCCCTACTTTTTATGATCAAATTTATTATGATGATAGCATGCCTTATATTTCTAATGATTGCAATAATTATGAAAGTGGGTTTGGAAGAGTGTCAACTTTAGGTAACAATTATTCCACATTTTTGGATGGTGTTGAATCTTATCATAATGATGAAACTAGATTACAGAGGACATGACTTTATTTAATGTTGAATCCACTATTCCGAAAGATGTTTCAATTGATTATGATGAGAACAAAATTGCTACTTATGGTGATGATACTTATGTTATAAGAACTAGTGTTAATTATCTTTATAAAACTTGTCATGATTATGATTACCCTTTTGCTGAACATTACTCTTTTAATGTGGAAACAATTTATAGTATTCGAGTTTCATATGATACTCCCACTATTATGAATGAGAAGAGAATTGCTTACGAGAAGAGTAATAAAAATTCTATGCTTATGGATCATGAAAAGAATGCTTTATGTGATGGATATATTGTTGAATTTATTCATGATCCTACTGAACATTATTACGAGGGGGAGAGGGAAAAACATATGCTTGTAGGCATCACAATAATATCAAGTTTCCTCTCTATGTGTTGAAATTTTGAAGTTATGCTTATTTTGCCTTGCTATGCTAGTTGATTCTTGCCACAATTAATTGTTTTCTTGCAAAATCCCTATGCATATGAAGTGGTTAGGCTTAAATATGTTTGCTATATGATTCATGATTCTCCCTTTTCATGGGGAACGAAGCATGAAAATAAAATAATCCTACAAACACCCAAGATCAATCTAGGAGATGCACAACTACAAGAGGGGAGTGTGTCTACATACCATTGTAGACCAAAAGCATTAACGAACTAGAGATCGTGGTTGGCATAGTCGTACTCGCGTCGCGATCCAATCCGATCCAAGCACCTCCAGCACCTCCGAGTTTAGAACATGTACGACTTGGTGAGGTCTCCTCCTCCCTGATCTAGCAAGTGAGGGAGAAGAGGTAGACGAGATCTGATCCAACACAATGGCGTGGTGGTGGTGGTAGCGGAAATCTGGCAGGGCTTTGCCAAGCGCTACATGGACGAGAAGTGGAGGTAGAGCTAGAGGGCAGCCGCCATGGTCAAGGGATGGGCTGCCCCTTGCACCTCCTCTCTATTTATATAGGGGGAGGGACATGGCCAGCCCTTGCCCCTTCTCCAAGGAAGGAGGTGGCGGCCAAGGAGGGGAGGAGTGCCCTCTGAGGGAGTCCTGGACTAAGGGGTCCTCGGGCGTCCGGCCTGTTTGACATGGGCCGGACTGATGGAATGTGAAGATACAAGATCGAAGATTCTCACCCGTGTCCGGATGGGACTGTCCTTGGCTTGCAAGGCAAGCTTGGCGTTCGGATATGAAGATTCCTTTCTCTGTAACCGACTTTGTACAACCCTAGTCCCCTCCGGTGTCTATATAAACTGGAGGGTTTAGTCCATAGGGACAATCATAATCATACAGGCTAGACTTCTAGGGTTTTAGACATTACGACCTGGTGGTAGATCAAATCTTGTAATACTCATATTCATCAAGATCAATCAAGCAGGAAGTAGGGTATTACCTCCATAGATAGGGCCCGAACCTGGGTAAACACCGTGTCCCCTGTCTCCCGTTACCATCGACCTTAGACGCATAGTTCGGGACCCCCTACCCGAGATCCGCCGGTTTTGACACCGACATTGGTGCTTTCATTTAGAGTTCCGTTGCGTTGTCTTCAAGAGGTTCGATGGCCCCGTCAATCATCTACAACAATGCTGTCCAGGGGGAAGTTTTTCTCCCCAGACAGATCTTCGTATTCG
The DNA here is from genome assembly GCF_018294505.1 of Triticum aestivum. Classification (NCBI taxonomy): domain Eukaryota; kingdom Viridiplantae; phylum Streptophyta; class Magnoliopsida; order Poales; family Poaceae; genus Triticum; species Triticum aestivum. The sequence continues at coordinate 190,341,978 of NC_057805.1, read as the reverse complement.
GTGCCTTCGCACTGCGGGCGAACTTGCTAGGCCATCTAGAGTAGATCGACAGCTACGCCCCTGGCCATCAAGTCAGGTCTGGAAGCTTGAACTACGTTGCTGATACCCGTGGAGACTTGATCTTCGACGGATTCGAGCCCACAGAAGCCGCTCCCTGCCACTGCGATGAGTAATGACCTAAATCTGTCATCGGACCATACCCAGGAGATAGCACCTGTAAAGTGCTCCGGCCCTATATCCGGAGCAGATTGCGCCATCCGAGGACGGGAACCTCAACCCCGCCACGGGAGCCGCAGACTCAGCGGCGCTGGAGCAGCACACAGACCAAACCTCTAGCATGACTTGCATCACCGGAACCTCAGATTCGTCTCCGTCCATAGGTTCCGATCCACGCGCGCCTGCGTCCATCGAGCCCGATCAGGCGTCGGACGTCAAATTCAGCGCCGCGGACATGTTCCGGCACTCACCTTTAGGCGATGTGCTAAACTCATTAAAACCCCTCTCCTTAGCAGGGACTCACAGCCGGATTATATCCGGTTCGAACTAGGGGTTGATGACAGGGAATTTCACTTCCCACCCACCTCCCACTTCATAGCCACTGTCGAGGACTTAACCGACATGCTCGATTACGGCTCCGAAGACATCGATGGTATGCATGACGATGCTGGAGAAGAGGAGGCCCAAAAACCCGCCGTTTACCGAACGCTAGACGACCACCTCTTCGTATGACGTATCCATGGTGGATACACCCAAAGAGAATAGTGGCGACGACAAGGAAGACCCAGTCGAGGATAAACCTCCTGAGATACAACCAAAGCGCCGACGTTAGCGGCGCCGCTCCAAGTCACGTCGTGGAAAAGACAACAGTATCGGCATAGGAGAAAACAATACTCCGGACGATGCCGAAGACAATGAAGACCTCATTGAGCCAACTTCCGAACAGGACGAACGGGAAGACGGGCAAGTTAGCCCTCATGAACAGGCCATAAACGAAGACTCGGAGGACAGTAATTATCTTCCGCTCTCCGAGGATGAGGTGAGCCTTGGCAAAGAGGATTTTGTCGTGCCTGAGGAACCTCTCGAGCAGGAGCGCTTCAACCGCCGACTAATAGCCACTGCAAGGAGCCTGAAAAAGATCTGCTCAACGATAGATGGACTAATGTCCTGACAGCCAAGGAATATGGCCTCGAGCACCCAGCCAAAAGTTATCATGTCACAGCCCTAGATCTTTGCTTGTAATTAGTTGCATCTGCATCCATGTCATCATGTTTAATTTCAAATGAACTTGAAATGGGGATGTCCAAACCCTAGCACCAAATGGAATTCAAATAGGTTCAACCTGAAAATATTTTCAATGAACCTGAAATGCCCATCATAAATGTTCATCATTTTTGTTTGGTCCAGAACCTCTGCCAAAAATGGTGCACACTGTTGTAGGACGCTCTGGGTTATTGAATTAAATCATACAATATTTGTACTTGGACATTTAAATGCTATAAATAATTTTAAATGTCCAAATAATCATCAAAGGAAATGAGGGCTGCTGGAAATATTCCAAACAGTGCCCACAAACAGTTTCATGATTTTTGAAAGCGCTCTGGCATTTTTAATAAAGCCACCAAGTTACAGAATAATAGAAAAGAGAAATAAATGGTAAGAACAGAAACTTACCTGGGCCAACTCACCTATGCAGCCACCTGGCGGCCCAAGTGGTCGGCCCAGCCACCTGGCCCCCTCCCCTGTCGTCTTCCTCCTCTGCCAGGAGGACGAGCGTGTGCTCGACGCGCGCGCACCGTCGTGCGGCCACCTCCTGCTTGCCGCTATGCCATGGCCTCTTCGGGTGACGCCACGCAGCCCCCGACCTCTCTCTCACTCTTCCCGAGCTTTCCCCCTCCTCTGCTCTCTTTCCTCCCGTGCCCGAGCATCGCCGTCGCCGCCGCTCGCTGTTGCCGTGGCCACTGCCACTGCCTCGCCTCGCCGAAGTGCTCAGAAGCTCCGCCTCGACCCCCTCTTCCTCCCCACCGAGCCATGCCCTGCCGGAAGCCCTGTAACGTCGTCCCCGACCTCATCTTCAACCTCTGACCGCCGGCGAACTCACTGGGGATTCACGAGCTCCAGCCCTCCCCGGCCTCGCCGTTGCCTCTGCTGGATTCACCGTGAGCCCCTGCCCCTTCCCCTCTCTCCCCGTGCTCGTCCGCGCCTTCTAACCACCGTGGCCGTCGGAGCCGACAGCCCCTCGCCGCCGGTCATGTCGCCATCGCGCTACGGCCGTGCAAGCACGCGTCCGAGCCCACCGCTGCACTCGCTGCACTCCCGCGAGTCGATCACGACCATCCACGGCTCCGGACATGCCCCGCAACGCGCAAACCGCCGTTGGCCGAACTCCGTCCGCCGCCGCGAGCTCGCTTCCGACGAGCTCGGTCCACCCCGGCTGCTTCCGCTTGCCCCGTTAGATGCGCGCGATCGCCAGCTCCCCGTAGAGCCTCTCCGCCGCTCATTTGGTCGCCTGAGCTGTGATTCCGAGCACCTCCGCCGTCTCTCGGACAAAGCGGCAACTCAAGCCAAACACCAGCCCGTACTACCTCACCGTAAAGGCAGAGATAAAACAGCTCGGGGACATACATATGGCCTGCGGTAGGACTTGGACAGTAGAGCAGGTCAGAACAGATCGATCTATGGATCGCGGGTTCTTGCCCTGACACGCGACAATGGCTATCTAGCCGGACGCAAGAATCATAATCATGCCCGGGCCGAGAACCGCAGACGAACTACATCCGAGCTATGTCGTGACGTGGCCCGATATAGAGGCGCCGCACACCCCCTTTGCTTCACTGACGATGTAATGGAGCACGAATTCCCATAAGGGTTTAAACTCATAAACATCAAATCATATGATGGGACAACAGACCCCGCGATATGGATCTAGGATTTTCTTCTGCATATTCATATGTCCCGCGGTGATGATCTCCATGCCATCAAATACCTCCCACTAAAACTCAAAGGAACAGCTCGGCACTGGTTGAATAGTCTGCCCGAAAACTCCATTGGCAGCTGGGAGGACTTGGAAGAAGCCTTCCTTGACAACTTCCAAGGTACATATGTTCGACCTCCGGATGCCGACGACTAAAGTCACATAATTCAACAGCCCAGCGACTCAGCCAGGAAATTCAGGACTAGGTTCTTAACCAAAAAGAACCAGATCATCGACTGTCAGGATGTCGAAGCCCTAGCGGCCTTTAAACATAGCATCCGGGACGAATGGCTCGTCCGACACCTCGGCCAAGAAAAGCCAAAGTCCATGGCAGCCCTCACGGCGCTTATGACCTACTTTTGCGTGGGTGAAGATAGCTGGCTAGCCCGTAGATATAACAATGCAAGCAAACCTCGCACTTCGGAAGCCAGAAATAACAACGGCAAGCCCCGACGCAAAAGACACAAGCGTCGAAGCAACGGTGATAATACCGACGACACGGCGGTCAATGCCGGATTCAGTGGCTCCAAGTCCGGCCAGCGGAAGAAGCTGTTCAAAAGGAACAATTCGGGCTCCTCCAGCTTGGACCGCATACTCGATCGTCCATGCCAGATACACGGCACCCCCGATAAACCAGCCAATCACACCAACAGGAGTTGCTGGGTTTTTAAACAGGCCGGCAAGATAAATGCCGCGAACAAGGAGAAAGGGTCGCAAAGCAAGGACGATGATGAGGAGCCCCGTCCACCGAACATAGGGGGACAGAAGAAGTTTCCCCCTCGGGTCAAAATGGTGAACATGATATATGCTACCCATATCCCTAAGAGGGAGCGCAAGCGCGCGCTCAGGGACGTCTATGCGATAGAGCTAGTCGCCCCAAAATTTAATCCATGGTCGTCATGCCCGATCACCTTCAATCGCAGGGATCATCCGACCAGTATCCGTCATGGAGGTTCAGCCGCACTGGTCCTCGACCCAATAATTGATGGATTCCACCTGACGCGAGTCCTCATGGATGGTGACAGCAGCCTCAGCCTGCTCTATCAGGATACAATGCGCAAAATGGGTAGCGACCCATCGAGGATGAAGCCCACAAAAACTACCTTTAAAGGAGTTATACCATGTGTAGAGGCCCGCTGCACGGGCTCAATCACATTGGTCGTCTTCGGATCCCCGAACAACTTCAGAAGCGAAGAGTTGATCTTCGATATTGTCCCCTTCCGCAGTGGATATCATGCACTGCTCGGACGAACCGCATTCGCTCGATTCAATGCGGTGCTGCACTATGCTTATCTCAAGCTCAAGATGCCTGGCCCACGCGGCGTCATAACAGTCAATGGAAACACAGAGCGCTCCGTCCGTACTGAGGAGCACACCACGGCCCTGGTAGCGGAAGTACAGAGCGGCCTTCTAAGACAGAATTTTAATTCAACGCCAAGCTCCCGGACACTGTCAAGCAAGTCTGGACTACTCCGCAGCATGACAATCCGGCTCATCAGGAGCTAGGCTAGCAATTCGACCTCCGTCTCAGTCCCGACCAAGTGGCGGCATACGTACCACGCGTACATAACTACGCACTGAAAATACCATGGGCAGAGACGGAGGCATAACCAGATTGTGGTCCACAATACGGCTCGACCTTCTCCGGACACACATACTTTCACTTTTCTTTTTATCCTTTTCAGGTTTCTTTTTCCATAGGCCCCTAGCAGCGGTCTGATCATTAGTCCTTTCGAAGGACGGATACACCAAAGAGGAGGGCGGCACAGACGTGCGGGGGAATCTCCAGACGTTCTCTTCGATGATCGTCCTACCTGTTTTCAGGACCGCACGCAGCTCCCCCTTGGTCTTGGCATGTTAAATAGCCAGGTTGCTTATCGCACTATTTATACAAATATGTTTTGACATATCAGTCAAATTATAACAAGAACTGTTCGCGGCCAAACTTATGTGGCGCTAGCTTACAATTTCATTTTATTTCGTTATTCTTATCAATTGCAAACGTACACTTTGGTATGCTTTAATTGGCCAGGGGCTTCACTACGCTCCATGCTATGGCAACAAAGTCCGAACACTTTTACACTACAGTTCAGCGCCCCGAATTTCAGCATTATATGCATTGGCTCCGAATCATGTCTTTGGTCAATAGTTGGGTTGCCCGGCTCCTGTGCTTACTACCCTACGTTCCGCTCTATTGGCTACGGTAGTAAAGGGATAACTACTGCAATTGTGTCCTGGTTTATCTAGATGAGCACCTCAGTAGAGAAAGATGAAAACTGACTGGCATGATGCGGCGTGAGCCGGTCAGCTGTTCGGAGGTTACAAATCTTTTGCGATTTTTTCCGCATTATGCGACGGATTGGCCTCAGTCCGATCAGGTGTTTATAGCACCCTAGCCCGGATTAAATGCTCACTAGGGGCTGCGCCTACATTTTTATTGTCGAACTGCTATGGCTAAGTGAGGGTGATAAATCCACATAGTCAGATTGCCTGGTTCGTTGCGCTAAACACCTCCTTCAAGGACCAAATTTTTGGATCAAGAGAGTTTAGATTACATCCCGAACACCCCCATCCTACCTACATGGGGGATGAAGCCGACGACTGGCCAACTCTTAGATCTAATAAAAACAGCCGCACATGGGGTAAAATTTTAAAAATAACAAGCATTATATTACATATCAGCTTTGTTTCACCATACAGGACAGGATAACATGAATGTATTCATTCAAAGATAATGTCCTTCACACATTGCTCCGCCAGAGTGCGGAATCCCTCCAGGACATCATCAAAATAACATTCTGGCGTGCGGTGCTCCTTGCCAGCGGGCGGCTCCTCGGTCGCGAGCATGACGGCGTTCATCTTCGCCCACTGCACCTTGACGCGGGCGAAGGCCATCTGCGCACCCTCGATGTAGACTGACCGCTTGATGACGTCAAGCCGGGGGCAGGCATTGACCAGCCGCTTCATGAGCTCGAAGCAGCTGCTGGGTATAGCTTCGGCAGGCCACAGCCGGATTGTTAAATACTTCATGGCTAGTTCGGCCACCCTATGCAGTTCGACCAGCTGTTTCAGCTGGTCGCCAAAGGGCACCGGATGTTCTGGCGCAAGGTATTGCGACCAGAATAGCTTCTCCGTCGAGCTCCCCTCTTCGACTCGGAAGAACTCTGCAGCGTCGGCTACACTGCGTAGCAAATCCGCAAACGCTCCTGGAGAACTCCAAATCCGGGTTAGTAAGAGATACCTCTTCTTCACATATTTGCTCTGCATAATGAAGGCCTTACCCGCCACAATCTTCTTGGCCTCTCGAATCTCCTGGGGAGCGCCCTGGGCTTCAACCCGGGCATCTTGTGCACTTTTGCGAGCCTTGGTGAGTTCGGTCTCTTGATCCACAATATTGCGCTCCAAGGACTCGCATTTCTTCATGGCGCCCTGGAGCTCTTGCTGGACCTCACCGACCCTGGCCTCGTGCTTTTCGCGGGCGGCTTGTTCCTTGGCCGCTCTCTCCTTGGCCTCGGCCAGCGCCTTCTTGAGGGTCTCTACCTCGGTCGCCGCTCCTACAAATAGCATGGCACTATAGTCAACATAAATTATCAATCCTTTCTGATATACAGAAGGTCATTACATACCTTGCTTATCCTCCAGTTGTTTCCTTGCTTGGCCGAGCTCCTCCTCGGCCTGCTCTAGCCTCTACTTCAGTCCAGAGACTTCGGCAGCATGAGAAGTCACGGCTAGCAGCAATGCCTGCTTATTCACATAGACACATATGGTTAGTATCCTGCGAAAATCTATTTGATCCTCTGTTCGGCTCTTCTTTCTGAACACCGGACAGAGTCTCAGGGGCAACTGTCTATACTGTGACTTTCTATACAATTACGTTGCTTACCTCAAAGCCTGTCAGAAGGCTGGTGCAGGCTTCGGTCGGTCCGCTCTTGACGGACTAAACCCTCTCAATCACTGTACCCATAAGGGTGCGGTGTTCTTCCACGCTAGAAGCGCCTTGCAGCGCTTACATTAAAGTACCCGGTGCCTCTGGATGGACAGAGGTCACTGAGGGGATAGGTGCACCTCCTTCTTTTGAAGGAGGCTGCCTGCCTGATTCCGGAGCCTTATGGGTCTCCGGAGCAGTATTTGGCTGGGGGCCGAGTTGGATATGGCCCCCATCGCCAGTCTCCAGGGGGATCCGCTCCCCCAGGTTTTTGGCAGCCGAGGTTTTACCCTCTGGCGCCGCTTTGATGGCCTCTCACACCTCTCCATGGCCTGTGAAAGTCCTTCAGGACACCGCTTCGGCGTCATCCGTGGCCTTGGGAGAGCTGGCCGTCGGCAGTGAATCACTATCCATGGCCTTCAGATCCAGTGAACCCCCCGATGAGGATCGCTGGGAGCTGTCATGGGCCGGACTATAGCACGTGATTCAACGCATCAGAATTATGAAATAAGGGAGTCGGTCATATAAGTGCGTCAGATCCTTCGAATACTTACGATCTGGCCGGGGGCTTCTCCCTGGGCGCCACTCCAAGCTGTTGTCGGTGTCCGGCGCGGTGTCGTCCGTGAGGGAGGCTCTCCCCCTCTTGGACGCTTGAGCCTCCAGACACGTGGAGGCCACCCTTTTCTTCATTCCCCTCGCAGGCGGGGGAGTTGCTTTCTTCCTCCTCCTCCTCCTCGTTGTCGGTGGTGGGTGAGGACTGGGTCTCGGCGTCTTCGGACGTCATGTCCGAAGTTCCCTTGTGACGGAGGCCACCTCTGGCCCCCTTGGCCTTCTTCTTGGCCTTCTTCTCCGGCCTGGTAGGGCGCCGGAACCAGCATCTTCGTCAGAAGAGGAATTGCTGGGTCCTCGGGCAGCGGAGCCGGACTCTTGATCAGCTCCGTATGTAAGTAAATGATACACCTTGAAAACATGGGAAAACTTACCGGACTGGCAGGCTGGGTCAGGTTGTACCCACGGTCTTCGACCTCCTTCGGCCATGTCTTGTCGGCCTTGAAGAGCACCTTCCAAATACCTTCGCGCATAACGCGGAAGAAGTGTTGCAGGGTCTAGTGCTTGGCCGGATCGAATTCCCACAAATTGCAGGTCCGGCTTTGGCATGGAAGGATCCGACGAAAGAGCATCACCTGGATCACATTAACAAGCTTGATGTTCTTGTCGACCATGCTCTTTATGCGCGTCTGCAGCACTGTCAGCTCGTCCAACGAGGCCCAGGCTAGGCCCTTCTCTAGCCAGGAGGTGAGCCGCATTAGGGTCGCGGACCTGAACTCGGGAGCCTCGGCCCAGGTGGTGTCGCGGGGCTCTGTGACATAGAACCACTGTTTTTGCCACCCTTTGACAGTCTCCACGAAAGTTCCTTCAGGCCATATGACGTTGGGCATCCTGCTCACCATGGCGCCTCCGCACTCTGCATGTTGGCCGTCCAGCACCTTCGGCATCACATTGAAGATCTTCAGCCACAATCCGAAGTGGGGTGAGATGCGGAGGAAGGCCTCGCACACGACAATAAATGCCGAGGTGTTGAGGAAGGAGTTGGGGGAGAGATCATGGAAATCCCAGCCCGCAGACGAAGTTGGGGATGAACACTACCCTCTCATGGGGCTCCGGGGTAGGGAAGATCCGTCCCTCGGTCAGAAGCTGGTGGGCGACCTCCTTGGCCAAATATCCGGCCTCCCGGAGCTGGGTGATGTCCTTCTCCTTGACGAGGAGACCATCCACTTGCCCTGCACTCCGGATCCGGACATGATCGGAGTGCTTTCTTGAGGCAGAAGAGATGAGAACTTAGGCGCTGGAGCTCGAGAATGGGTGGGCAGAGAGAGAGAAGGCGTGGGTGAAGGGGGGTGAATCCTTATCCCTTTATAAAGGCAGCGAATATCAAGCGCCTCCCCACTCGCCTTAAAACTCGCATGTTTCCCAAGGGCCGCGCAGATGGCGCGGTTGGATTACCCACGCCCGTATTGATGAGAATCCCGTAATAAGGGGACACGATCTCTGCTTTGACAAGACGTGCCAATGAAACCGCATCTCAAAACATGGAGCGGCAGGCCGAAAAACGGTTTGAAATAATGACCGGGTGGCGACGGGGTGTCACGCTACAAAAAAGTTGTCAGTAGATGATACGTCTCCATCGTATCTACTTTTCCAAACACTTTTGCCCTTGTTTTGGACTCTAACTTGCATGATTTGAATTGAACTAACCCGGACTGACGCTGTTTTCAGCAGAATTGCCATGGTGTTATTTTTGTGCAGAAACAAAAGTTCTCGGAATGACCTGAAACTTCACGGAGATTATTTTTTGAAATAATAAAAAACACTGGCAAAAGAATCAAGGCCAGGCGGCCCACACCCTTTTCACAAGGGTGGGGGCGCGCCTGCCCCCCTGGGCGCGCCCCCTGCCTCGTGGGCCCCCTGGAGCTCCACCGACCTCAACTCCAACTCCGTATATTCGTGTTCGGGGAGAAAAAATCAGAGAGAAAGATTAATCGCGTTTTATGATACGGAGCCGCCGCCAAGCCCTAAACTCTCTCAGGAGGGCTGATCTGGACTCCGTTCGGGGCTCCGGAGAGGGGAATCCGTCGCCGTCGTCATCATCAATCGTCCTCCATCACCAATTTCATGATGCTCACCGCCGTGCATGAGTAATTCCATCATAGGCTTGCTGGACGGTGATGGGTTGGATGAGATTTATCATGTAATGGAGTTAGATTTGTTAGGTTTTGATCCCTAGTATCCACTATGTTCTGAGATTGATGTTGCTATGACTTTGCTATGCTTAATGCTTGTCACTAGGGCCCGAGTGCCATGATTTCAGGTCTGAACCTATTATGTTTTCATGAATATATGTGAGTTCTTGATCCTATCTTGCAAGTCTATAGTCACCTACTATGTGTTATGATCCGGCAACCCCGAAGTGACAATAATCGGGACCACTCCCGGTGATGACCATAGTTTGAGGAGTTCATGTATTCACTATGTGTTAATGCTTTGGTCCGGTACTCTATTAAAAGGAGGCCTTAATATCCCTTAGTTTCCGTTAGGACCCCGCTGCCACGGGAGGGTAGGACAAAAGATGTCATGCAAGTTCTTTTCCATAAGCACGTATGACAATATTCGGAATACATGCCTACATTACATTGATGAATTGGAGCTAGTTCCGTGTCACCCTATGTTTTGACTGTTACATGATGAACCGCATCCGGCATAATTCTCCATCACCGATCCAATGCCTACGAGCTTTTCACATATTGTTCTTAGCTTATTTACTTTTCCGTTGCTACTATTACAATCACTACAAAACCCAAAAATATTACTTTTGCTACCATGACCGTTACTTCCATACTACTTTGCTACTAAATACTTTGTTGCTGATACTAAGTTATCCAGGTCTGGTTGAATTGACAACTCAACTGCTAATACTTGAGAATATTCTTTGGCTCCCCTTGTGTCGAATCAATAAATTTGGGTTGAATACTCTACCCTCGAAAACTATTGCGATCCCCTATACTTGTGGGTTATCAAGACTATTTTATGGCGCCGATGCCGGGGAGCATAGCTCTATTCTTTGAGTCACTTGGGATTTATATCTGCTGGTCACTATGAAGAACTTGAAAGATGCGAAAACAAAAATTTATCCCTCAACTACGAGGGGAGGTAAGGAACTGCCATCTAGCTCTGCACTTGATTCACCTTTTGTTTTGAGTAAGCTTGCGACACCTAAACCTGCTTCTGCTATTAATTCTGATATGTCGCATGTTATTGATGATGCCACTTCTACTATGCATGATACTTATGATGAAACTACTTCTATGCTTGATACTACTGTGCCGCTTGGTGAATTTCTTGATGAACAACTAGCTAGGGCTAGAGAGAATGAAATTATTGAAACTGATAATATTGATGAAAGTGATGATGAAGATTCTCCCCTAGATATGAATTGGCTGTTGTGCCTGAGGGATATGTTATGGATGAAGAAACTGCTAGAGACTTTCTTGCTTGCAATGATAGAAGTGACCTTAAGAAATTATTGGCTAAGCTGAAACAAAGAACTCTGAATGCTAGAATGAAATATGATCCTGCTTATACTACTTCACCCATCTTTGTTACTGATAAGGATTATGAATTCTCTATCGACCCTGATATAATTACTCTGGTTGAATCTGATCCTTTCTATGGCTATGAATCTAAAACAGTTGTGGCACATCTTACTAAATTAAATGATATAGCCACCCTGTTCATTAATGATGAGAAAACCCGCTACTATTATATCCTTAAAATATTTCCATTCTCATTAAAGGGTGATGCTAAGATATGGTTTAATTCTCTTGATCCTGGTTGTGTGCGTAGTCCGCATGACATGATTTATTACTTCTCTGCTAAATATTTCCCCGCTCATAAGAAACAAGTTTCTTTAAGGGAAATATATAATTTTGTGCAAATTGAAGAAGAGAGTCTCCCACAAGCTTGGGGGAGGCTTCTCCAATTACTTAATTCTTTGCCTGATCATCCTCTTAAGAAAAATGAAATACTTGATATCTTTTATAATGGACTAACCGATGCTTCTAGAGACCACCTGGATAGTTGTGTTGGTTCTGTTTTCAGGCAAAGAACACCAGATGAAGCTGAAATTCTATTGAATAATATGTTGACTAATGAAAATAATTGGACACTTCCTAAACCAACTCCTAAGCCAACTCCGAAGAAAAGGGGTGTTATATTTCACAGTCGTGAAGATATGCAAGAGGCAAAGAAATCTATGAAAGAAGAGGGTATAAAAGCTGAAGATCTTAAGAATTTACCTCCTATTGAAGAAATACATGGTCTTAATTTACCTCCTGCTGAAGAAACACATGGTCTTGATAACCCAACACAGGTAGTAAAGGTAAATTCTCTTTATAGATTTGATAAAGGTGATATTCCTCGTTATAAGCCTGCTAGCCAATGCTTAGATGAGTTTGATAATTTTATAGTCAAACAAGAAAACTTCAATGCTTATGTTGGTAGGAATTAAAACACAATTCTTATATGCTTGAACACTTGGGTGATTGTATGTCTAGAGTTAAAGGTGAACTTAAACTCATTATAAACATGCTTCTATGGTTACCACTCAAGTAGAACAAGTACTTAAGGCTCAAAATGATTTGCTCAATGAATTGAATAGTAAGAATAATGATTTTGCTGTTAGAGTGGCTACTAGAACTGGTAAAATGACTCAGGAACCTTTGTATCCTGAAGGCCATCCTAAGAGAATTGAGCAAGATTCTCAGAGAAATAATATTGATGCACCTAGTCCTTCTAAAAAGAAGAAAAAGAAAAATGATAGGACTTTGCATGCTTCTAGTGAACCTGTGGTAGACACACCTGAGAATCCCAATGATATTTCTATTTCTGATGCTGAAACACAATCTGGTGATGATCATGAACCTAGTGATAATGTTAATGATAATGTTCATGTTGATGCTCAACCTAGCAATGATAATGATGTAGAAGCTGAACCTGCTGTTGATCTTGATAACCCACAATCAAAGAATCAACGTTATGATAACAGAGACTTTGTTGCTAGGAAACACGGTAAGGAAAGAGAGCCATGGGTTCAAAAACCCATGCCTTTTCCTCCCAAACCATCCAAGAAAAAGGATGATGAGGATTTTGAGCGCTTTGCTGAAATGATTAGACCTATCTTCTTGCGTATGCATTTGACTGATATGCTAAAAATGAATCCTTATGCTAAGTATATGAAAGAAATTGTTACTAATAAAAGAAAGATACCGGAAGATGAAATTTCCACCATGCTTGCTAATTATACTTTCAAGGGTGGAATACCTAAGAAACTAGGAGATCCAGGAGTACCCACTATACCATGCTCCATTAAAAGAAACTATGTTGAAACTGCTTTATGTGATCTTAGAGTCGGTGTTAGTGTTATGCCTCTCTCTTTACATCGTAGACTTGACTTGAATGAGTTGACACCTACTGAAATATCTTTGCAAATGGCTGATAAATCAACTGCTATACCCGTCGGTATTTGTGAGGATGTGCCTGTTGTGGTTGCAAACGTTACTATTTTAATGGACTTTGTTATTCTTGATATTCCCGAGGACGATAGTATGTCTATTATTCTTGGAAGACCCTTTTTGAATAGTGCAGGGGCTGTTATTGATTGCAACAAAGGCAATGTCACTTTTCTTGTTAATGGAAATGAGCATACGGCACACTTTCCGAGGAAACAACCTCAAGTTCATAGTATCAACTCTATTGGAAAATTTCCATCGATTATTTTTGGAGGTTTTGAATTTCCTCTACCAACTGTCAAGCAGAAATATGATATTCTTATTATTGGGGATGTGCATATCCCCGTTAGTTTTTTAACAAGACTTGATCAACCTTGTTAGTGGATTCCTTTTGATGAGCATGAGATGGATGAAGTTAAAAAGCACAACCTTCTGTACCCTCCTTCTACTTTCTGTTATTTAGTTGAAATAAAGTAAAATTAGTATTTTCTGTCAGTTTTCTAAATTATCTGTGCTATAAAAAATACCCCGAAAATAAAAGTTCTCCAAATGCCCCGTAATTGAAATATGATTTTTTTCTGGAATATTTGAGACTATTTTGCACTGAGAACACATCAGGGGGAGCTGGCTGATGCCTACTATGCAACCTTCTTCTTGTAGACGTTGTTGGGCCTCCAAGTGCAGAGGTTTGTAGGACAGTAGCAAATTTCCCTCAAGTGGATGACCTAAGGTTTATCAATCCGTGGGAGGCGTAGGTTGAAGATGGTCTCTCTCAACCAACCCTGCAACCAAATAACAAAGAGTCTCTTGTGTCCGCAACACACCCAATACAATGGTAAATTGTATAGGTGCACTAGTTCGGCGAAGAGATGGTGATACAAGTGCAATATGGATGGTATATAGGTTTTTGTAATCTGAAAATATAAAAACAGCAAGGTAACTAATGATAAAAGTGAGCAAAACGGTATTGCAATGCTAGGGAACAAGGCCTAGGGTTCATACTTTCACTAGTGCAAGTTCTCTCAACAATAATAACATACTTGGATCATATAACTATCCCTCAACATGCAACAAAGAGTCACTCCAAAGTCACTAATAGCGGAGAACAAACGAAGAGATTATGGTAGGGTATGAAACCACCTCAAAGTTATTCTTTCGGATCGATCTATTCAAGAGTTCATACTAGAATAACACCTTAAGACACAAATCAACCAAAACCCTAATGTCACCTAGATACTCAAATGTCACCTCAAGTATCCGTGGGTATGATTATACGATATGCATCACAACATCTCAGATTCATCTATTCAACCAACACATAGAACCTCAAAGAGTGCCCCAAAGTTTCTACCGGAGAATCAAGACGAAAACGTGTGCCAACCCCTATGCATAGGTTTATGGGCAGAACCCGCAAGTTGATCACCAAAACATACATCAAGTGGATCAATAGAATACCCCATTGTCACCACGGGTATCCCACGCAAGACATACATCAAGTGTTTTCAAATCATTAAAAGACTCAATCCGATAAGATAACTTCAAAGGGGAAACTCAATCCATTACAAAAGAGTAGAGGGGGAGAAACATCATAAGATCCAAATACAATAGCAAAGCTCGCGATACATCAAGATCATACCACCTCAAGAACACGAGAGAGAGAGAGAGAGAGGTCAAACACATAGCTACTGGTACATACCCTCAGCCCCGAGGGTGAACTACTCCCTCCTCATCATGGAGAGCGCCGGGATGATGAAGATAGCCACCGGTGAGGGTTCCCCCTCCGGCAGGGTGCCAGAACAGGGTCCCGATTGGGTTTTGGTGGCTACAGAGGCTTGCGGCGGCGGAACTCCCAATCTATTCTGTTCCCCGATGGTTTTAGGGTATATTGGTGTATATAGGAGGAAGAAATACATCAGGGGAGCCACGAGGGGCCCACGAGGGTGGAGGGCGCGCCCAGGAGGTTTCATTCCGTTTCGACTCCGTTTGATATTCCTTTTCTTCGAAACACTGAAACAAGGGGAAAACAGGAACTGGCATTGGGCTCTGGGTTAATAGGTTAGTCCCAAAATAATATAAAAGTGTTTAATAAAGCCCATATACATCCAAGATGGATAATATAATAGCATGAATACTTCATAAATTATAGATACGTTGGAGACGTATCAGCATCCCCAAGCTTAATTCCTGCTCGTCCTCGAGTAGGTAAATGATAAAAGAAAGAATTTATGAAGTGTGAATGCTCGCAGGTGCACAAGTTTGATCAATGATAATTTCAATCACCTTTTCTAGCATCATTATATGTCATAACAGTAGCTCATATCATAAAGCTTCTCATGATCAAGTAACAAACTATTCACATGTTAAAGTATAGATCATAAACATTCTTGAAAACTAAGAAACCATGTTATTAGTCATCAAACAATTATAATTCATCTTATTTTCAGGAAGAGCCTATGTCAGAGCTTTGATTTAGCAAACTTCACATACTCAACTGTCATTTAGTCTTCCATGATTGCTACCACTCAAAGCATATTTTTTTAGAACAAATGGTATTCATCGAACACAGAGAAAGATAGGGGCTTAATGTTTCGCCTCCCAACCTTTTACCTCAAGGGTAATGTCAACAGTAATAATTCATGTTCAAATATATTTGAATGGCCATATATGCCTAGATCTTTTCATCACATGATGCTTGCCAACTAAAGAGTAGGTTGGAATGAGAAGGAATACTACTGACTCTTGCATAAATGTAAAAGATAGGCCCTTTGCAGAGGGAAGCAAGGATTTGCAGAGGTGCCAGAGCTCGAAGCAAAAATAGAGATGAAAATAATTTTGAGAGGTATGGTTTCATTGTCAACATAACGACCAAGAGTTCCCAATATCTTCCATACTACATACATTATAAGCGGTTCCCAAACAGAAAGGTAAAGATTTTTACTCCCCCTCCACCAACAATCATCAATCCATGGCTTGCCCGAAACAACGGGTGCCGCCAACTAACATCAAACCTGGGGGAGTTTTGTTTGCAATTATTTTTGATTTGATTTCAATCTTTTGATCATGGGACTGGGCATCCCAGTTACCAGCCATTTTCTCGTGAATGATGAGCGGAGTCCACTCATCGTGAGAATAACCCACCTAGAATGGAAGATACCGCTAACCCGTAGTCGCTAAATGAGCGATTCGGGCATACAAAACAGATTATTATTTGAAGGTTTAGAGTTTGGCACATGCAAATTTACTTGGAACGGCAGGTAAATACCGCATATAGGTAGATATGGTGGACACTCATGGAAGAAACTTGGTTCAAGGAATTTGGATGCACAAGCAGTATTCCCGCTTAGTACATATATTTTGGCTAGCAAAGGATTCTAAATAGCAAGCACCACACGTTATAGGATCCATAACAATATAACTTCTATACAAATATACCCAAGCATAACTCATTATTTTGTCTTCCTTGTCCAACTTCAACTAATTTTCTCAAGTTAGAAAATAATTAATGGGGCTCACAGTCATAGAAGATGTCCAAGATACTATATTTATATGTGAAATCTCTCTTCCTTCAATATTCTTTCATGAATTGTTCAAGTGACTAATACAACGTTTGCTAACCTTCAATAAATTTACCACCTCTACTTCTTATATGTGAAGTCATTACTCCCCATGGGAAAGGCATATGAAACATATATAATTTCAGATTTATGACATTCAAATCATTCAACCATTTACTCATAGGATATAAGTGAAGCACACGAGTAAATGAAAAACTACTCCAAAAAGATATAAGTGAAGATCAATGAGTAGTTAAAGAATTATGTAGCTATGTGAAGACTCTCTCTCACTTAAGAATTTCAGATCTTGGGATATTATTCAAACAGAAAGCAAAACAAAATAAAATGACATTTCAAGGATAGAACTCATCATGCGAAGAAGCAAAAACTTAGGCTCAACCGATACTAACCGATAATTGTTGAAGAAGAAAGGTGGGATACCTACCGGGGCATCCACAAGCTTAGATGCTTGAGACTTCTTGAAATATCCCCAAGCTTGAGCTTTTGTGTCTCCTTAATTCCTCTCATATCACGGTCTCCCTAAATCTCAAAAGCTTCATCCACACAAAACTCAACAAGGACTCGTGAGATAAGTTAGTATAAACCAATGCAAAAACCTTATCATACTCTACTGTAGCAAACCACTAAAATTATTATTCAACATTGCATACTAAATGCCTCTGCATATTTAACACTCCTATCCTCAAATAGAATCATTAAACAAGCAAACATATGCAAACAATGCAAACATAACAGGAATCTGTAAAGAATGCAAAAGTATCAATACTTCCCTAACTCCAAACATTATGAAAGAAAATTACTACTGTAGTGAATTTATCAGAGCTTAATATGCAAAAGGTTTCAACATTTTATCACATTCTGACTTTTTAAGGGAATTTTTGCAACAGCGGTAAACTTTCTGTTTTCAAACAGCAATATGTAGACTTGTAAATAAGTATGGTAAAAGCTATCCTTGACATTTTTATTGAAACTAGAAATGCAAAAAATTATTCTAAATAACAGCAAGCAGATACTAACAAAAGAAAATGACGCTCCAACCAAAACACATATCATGTGGTGAATAAAAATATAGCTCCAAGTAAAGTTACCGATGAACGAAGATGAAAGAGGGGATGCCATCCGGGGCATCCCCAATTAGGCTTTTGGTTGTCCTTGAATATTACCTTGGGGTGCATTGAGCATCCCAAAGCTTAGGCTCTTGCCACTCCTTATTCCATAGTCCATCGAATCTTCACCCAAAACTTGAAAACTTCACAACACAAAACTCAACAGAAAACTTGTAAGGTCCGTTAGTAAAAGAAAATAAAACCACCACTTAGGTACTGTTGTGAACTCATTCTAAATTCATATTGGTGTAATATCTACTGTATTCCAACTTCTGTATGGTTTGTACCCTCCGATACTACTCATAGATTCATCAAAATAAGCAAACAACACATAGAAAACAGAATCTGTCAAAAACAGAACAGTCTGTAGTAATCTGTATCAAACGCAAATTTCTGGAACTCAGAAACATCTGCCAAAATAGGACGACCTAGATAATTTGATTATTGATCTACTGCAATTGGAATCAGTATTTTATCACTTTCTGGTGATTTTTAACAATTGTTTTTGTGCGCAGAAAATTTCTGTCTTTTTCAGCAAGATCAAATAACTATCATCCAAGAAGATCCTATAGGTTTTACTTGGCACTTTATTGAAACAAAAGCTATAAAACATGATCACTACAGTAGCTTAATCATCTGAACACACAAAAACAGTAGGGGTAAATATTGGGTTGTCTCCCAACAAGCGCTTTTCTTTAATGCCTTTCTAGCTAGGCATGATGATTTCAATGATGCTCGTATAAAAGATAAGAATTGAAACATAAAGAGAGCATCATGAAACACATGGCAAGCACATTTAAGTCTAACCCACTTCCTATGCATAGGGATTTTGTGAGAAAACAACTTGTGGGAACAATAATCAAATAGCATAGGAAGGTAAAACAAGCAAATCTTCAAGATTTTCAACATATAGAGAGGAAACTTGATATTATTGCAATATGTAGAAGCATATGATCCTCTCTCATAATAATTTTCAGTAGCATCATGAATGAATTCAACCATATAACCAGCACATAAAGCATTCTTTTCAGGATCTACAAGCATAGAAGTTTTATTACTCTCCACATAAGCAAATTTCTTCTCATGAATAGTAGTGGGAGCAAACTCAACAAAATAACTATCATGTGAAGCATAATCCAATTGAAAATTAAAATCATGATGACAAGTTTCATGGTTATCTTTATTCTTTATAGCATACGTGTGATCACAATAATCATCATAGATAGGAGGCATGCTTTCATCATAATAAATTTTCTCATCAAAACTTGGGGGAGAAAAAATATCATCTTCATCAAACATAGCATCCCCAAGCTTGTGGCTTTGCATATCATTAGCATCATGGATACTCAAAGAATTCATGCTAACAACATTGCAATCATGCTCATCATACAAAGATTTAGTGCCAAACATTCTAATGCATTCTTCTTCTAGCACTTGAGCACAATTATTGGGATCCTTATTTTCACGAAAGACATTAAAAAGATGAAGCATATGAGGCACCCTTAATTCCATTTTTTTGTAGTTTTCTTTTATAAACTAACCTAGTGATAAAACAAGAAACTAAAATATTCCATTGCAAGATCTAAAGATATAACTTCAAGCACTCACCTCCCCGGCAACGGCGCCAGAAAAGAGCTTAGTTGACGGGGTGTGAGTGCCGCTTACCTAGCCTCCCCGGTAACGGCGCCAGAAAAGTGCTTGATGTCTACTACGCAACCTTCTTCTTGTAGACATTGTTGGGCCTCCAAGTGCAGAGATTTGTAGGACAATAGCAAATTTTCCTCAAGTGGATGACCTAAGGTTTATCAATCCGTTGGAGGCGTAGGTTGAAGATGGTCTCTCTCAACCAACCCTGCAACCAAATAACAAAGAGTCTCTTGTGTCCCCAACACACCCAATACAGTGGTAAATTGTATAGGTGCACTAATTCGGCGAAGAGATGGTGATACAAGTGCAATATGGATGGTAGATATAGGTTTTTGTAATCTGAAAATATAAAAACAGCAAGGTAACTAATGATAAAAGTGAGCAAAGCGGTATTGCAATGCTAGGGAACAAGGCCTAGGGTTCATACTTTCACTAGTGCAAGTTCTCTCATCAATAATAACATATTTGGATCATATAACTATCCCTCAACATGCAACAAAGAGTCACTCTAAAGTCACTAATAGCGGAGAAAAAACGAAGAGATTATGGTAGGTTACGAAACCACCTCAAAGTTATTCTTTCGGATCGATCTATTCAAGAGTTCGTACTAGAATAACACCTTAAGACACAAATCACCCAAAACCCTAATGTCACCTAGATACTCCAATGTCACCTCAAGTATCCGTGGGTATGATTATACGATATGCATCACACAATCTCAGATTCATCTATTCAACCAACACATAGAACCTCAAAGAGTGCCCCAAAGTTTCTACCGGAGAATCAAGACGAAAATGTGTGCCAACCCCTATGCATAGGTTCATGGGCGGAACCCGCAAGTTGATCACCAAAACATACATCAAGTGGATCAATAGAAAACCCCATTGTCACCACGGGTATCCCACGCAAGACATACATCAAGTGTTCTCAAATCATTAAAATACTCAATCCGATAAGATAACTTCAAAGGGGAAACTCAATCCATTACAAGAGAGTAGAGGGGGAGAAACATCATAAGATCCAACTACAATAGCAAAGCTCGCGATACATGAAGATCGTACCACCTCAAGAACACGAGAGAGAGAGGTCAAACACATAGCTACTGGTACATACCCTCAGCCCCGATGGTGAACTACCCCCTCCTCGTCATGGAGAGCGCCGGGATGATGAAGATGGCCACCGGTGAGGGTTCCCCCCTCCGGCAGGGTGCCGGAACAGGGTCCCAATTGGGTTTTGGTGGCTACAGAGGCTTGCGGCAGCGGAACTCCCGATCTGTTCTGTTCCCCGATGGTTTTAGTGTATATTGGTATATATAGGAGGAAGAAATACGTCAGGGGAGCCACGAGGGGCCCACGAGGGTGGGGGCGCACCCAGGGGGTGGGCGCGCCCCCTGCCTCGTTCCTTCCTCGTTGCTTTCTTGACGTGGACTCCAAGTCTCCCGGGTTAGTTTCTTTCAAAAAATAACTTCTCCAGAAGGTTTCATTCCGTTTCAACTTCGTTTGATATTCCTTTTCTTCGACACACTGAAACAAGGGAAAAAACAGGAATTGGCACTGGGCTCTGGGTTAATACGTTAGTCCCAAAAATAATATAAAAGTTTTTAATAAAGCCCATATACATCCAAGATGGATAATACAATAGCATGAATACTTCATAAATTATAGATACGTTGGAGACGTATCACTGGCACCTGGCCTCGAGGGTCCAGGGAGCGCCCCCTGCCTCGTGGGCCCATGGTGTCTCCCCCGCACCCAGACACACCTTCTTCCTCACAAAAAAATCACCAACCAGCTCAAGCACGAGTTCCAGCTCATTTTGCTGCGATTTTCGATCTCCTTGCTCAAAGCACCTCTCACAAAACTGCTTTGGGGGATTGTTCCTTGGTATGTGACTCCTCCAATGGTCCAATTAGTTTTTTCTAGTGCTTTATTCATTGAAAATTTGTGCTGCCTAGGTGACCATGTTCTTGAGCTTGCATGTCAAATTTATATGGTTCGAAGTAGTTCTAATTCATGATATAGTCTCTAGGAACTTGTGGGAGTAGTTGCTATCAAGTTTGTTGAGCTTGGTTCACTTTTATTTGAAGTTACCCAAAATTTCAGAAATTTTCAGAAAATGATGAAGAGATTTTTGAGAGGCTCTTCGAGCCGAAGCTCGAACAAAAAGCAGAGTGAATAAGAAGAGAGGCCCAAGTATAATCTCCCTCGCACCACGGAAGTTTGGCCGTGTGAATGGTCTTGTGATGATTTCTTGAGAGCAGCTGGGATTTATGATGATTTTTATGAATTGGCTGAGAATGCAGGCCTCACTGACTTCCTCCGCGACCAACGCGAAAAGTATCTCTTACTCAATAATACCTTTGTGCAAAATTTTCATTTCCATTCTAGGAGGTCACCACCTACGGTGGTTTTTTATTTATATGATGAGTATAAGGAGATGACCCTTCGCGAATTCTGTGAGGTTTGCAAGTTACCTTTTCCGGGTTTCATAGCGGAACCACATCGTAACGATGTGGAGGGGTTTATTGATACAATGGCTGTAGGGGAAACGAGGAAGGTTTCCGACACACGAATCACTAGCATACACTTTCCTGTTCTATGTTACTTTGCTATATTTGCTAGTAGGTGCTTAATTAGTCGTGGAAACTGTGGAAACCTAAGTGTCCCTGATATTATTATTTTGTTCCATGCCTTGTTTCGTGATGACACATTTAGTATGGGCGTTATTGTTGCAAAGCGGTTAAATCTTAACCGTACTAAGGGCCCTATCTTGGGAGGCATCTTCGCCTCGTGCCTCGCTGCATACTATAACATACCTATTAGGCATTATGAGCAAGAAGAAAAATTGTTGCCTACTGTTTTTCTAGACTATAAGAGTATGGTAGCGCATGATTTTATTGTTAAGAATAGGGAAAGGGCGATTGAATACAAACTGTTATTTGATAAAAATCACCCTGAGACTATTACCTTGCCTGCTCCTTCCTTGTTTGATTTATCTGCAGGCAAGTATCTCGTTCCGCTGGCGGCCATCCACGCCTCCCGGAACCCTACATTAGCTATAGAGCCAGAGCCGGAACCACAATTTGATCATCCACGACAGTCTGATTACCAGTGGGATCCGGAGGTGATTGCCAACCAGTGGCAATCCGAGGCTTCTTCTCAGTACGACCCCAGCTACTGCTTTGGATATCCGCCAGGCCAGCCGTGGCCATAGACCAACTTAGGACAAAAAGCCTAAGCTTGGGGGAGTACGTATTTCTCACCGACATTACATTTATGTTCACACACTCATTGCTAGTTGTCGGTGCTCATACTTTTTCACTATAATATCCATGCTAGTTTATTTTCTTTTTCTTGCTTTCTTCTCGTGTGTTTGAAAATTCTTAAGAAAACCAAAAAATACTTAGTTGTTGCGTTTAGCTAGTTTACCTTTCTTGCTGTACTAGTAATAATTAAAAGAAAACCCAAAAAGATTTCTCGTTCTTCTTTTGCTTGTTGGGAGCTTTCCCGTGTAAATAGTTTTTATTTATTTTCTTTTCTTTGGGGGTCGATAGGAGAAGACCATAATAAAATTGTGGAAGTGGCTCTTATATGCATTTATTGTTGATTTAACTAAGAGCCATATTGCCTTGTCTCCTCCTGTTTGTTGAATGCTCGCAGATTCCAGCTTAGTCCAATGCACGTGCACTATTATTATTATTCACATCATTCAGTCGTGCAAGTGAAAGGCAATTATGACCATATATGATGGACTGATTGAGATGGGAGAAGCTGGTATGAACTCGACCTCTCTTGTTTTTGTACATATGATTAGTTCATCGTTCCTGATTCAGCCTATTATGAATAAACATGTTTGCAATGACAATTAGAGATTATAGTTACTTATGCCATGATTAATTAGCTAGGAGCTTATAATGGTTTACCTTGCGTGCCAACATGCTATTAAGATGGTTGTGATGTGGTATGATGCGGTGGTATCCTCCTTTGAATGATTCAAGTGACTTGACTTGGCACATGTTCACACATGTAGTCGAAACAAATCAACATAGCCTTCACGCTATTTATGTTCATGGTGGATTATATCCTACTCATGCTTGCACTCAATGTTTATTAATTTTAATGCATGTTCATGACTGTTGTCACTCTCTAGTTGGTCGCTTCCAAGTCTTTTGCTAGCCTTCACTTGTACTAAGCGGGAATACTGCTTGTGCATCCAATCCCTTAAAACCCCAAAGTTATGCCATATGAGTCCACTATACCTTCCCATATGCGGTATCTACCTGCCGTTCCAAGAAAATTTGTATGTGCCAAACTCTAAACCTTCAAATGAAATTCTGTTTTGTATGCTCGAATGGCTCATGTACCAACTAGGGCCATCTGTATCTTCCATGTTAGGCGGGTTATTCTCAAGAGGAGTGGACTCCGCTCCTCACTCACGAGAAAATGGCTGGTCACCGGGATGCCTAGCCCCATGCTTTATGCAAATCAAATCAAAATAATTGCAAACAAAACTCCCCCTGGACTGTTGTTAGTTGGAGGCACTCATTGTTTCGAGCAAGCCATGGATTGATGCTTGTTGGTGGATGGGGAGTATAAACATTACCATTCTGTTTGGGAACTGCCTATAATGTGTGTAGCATGGAAGATATCGCCATCTCTTGGTTGTTATGTTGACAATGAAAGTATGCCGCTCAAAATATTATTTATATCTATTTCAAAATCGAGCTTTGGCACCTCTACAAATCCCCGCTTCCCTCTGCGAAGGGCCTATCTATTTACTTTTATGTTGAGTCATCATCCTCTTATTAAAAAGCACCAGTTGGAGAGCACCACTGTCATTTGCATCCATTACTATTAATTTATATTGGGTATGACTATGACTGGATCTCTTTTACCATGAATTACAATGTTTAGTCAGTCCTTGATTTTAAAGGTGCTCTGCATTTATGTTTTGCAGTCTCAGAATGGGCTAGCGAGATGCCATCTTGTTATATCATATCATGATTGATTTGAGAAAGTGTTGTCATCCGATATTTATTATTATTGCTCGCTAGTTGATTATGCCATTGATATGAGTAAACATGAGACCTAAGAGTTATTGTGAATATGGTTAGTTCATAATCTTTGCTGAAAACTTGAATGCTGCCTTTACATATTTACAATAACAAGAGCAAATGGAGTTTGTAAAAGTTTTTCTTTATCACTTTCAGTTTGTCAACTAAATTGCTTGAGGACAAGCAAAGGTTTAAGCTTGGGGGAGTTGATACGTCTCCGTCGTATCTACTTCTCCAAACACTTTTGCCCTTGTTTTGGACTCTAACTTGCATGATTTGAATGGAACTAACCCAGACTGACGCTGTTTTCAGAAGAATTGCCATGGTGTCATTTTTGTGCAGAAACAAAAGTTCTCGGAATGACCTGAAACTTCACGGAGATTATTTTTGGAAATAATAAAAAATACTAGCGAAAGAATCAAGGCCAGGGGCCCACACCCTTTCCACGAGGGTGGGGGCGCGCCCCCTGCATCATGGGCCCCCTGGAGCTCCACCGACCTTAACTCCAACTCCATATATTCGTGTTCGGGGAGAAAAAAATCTGAGAGAAAGAGTCATCGCGTTTTACGATACGGAGCCACCGCCAAGCCCTAAATTCCCTCGGGAGGGCTGATCTGGAGTCCGTTCGGGGCTCCGGAGAGGCGAATCCGTCGTCGTTGTCATCATCAACCGTCCTCCATCACCAATTTCATGATGCTCACCGCCGTGCGTGAGTAATTCCATCGTAGGCTTGCTGGACGGTGATGGGTTCGATGATATTTATCATGTAATCGAGTTAGATTTGTTAGGGTTTGATCCCTAGTATCCACTATGTTCTGAGATTGATGTTGCTATGACTTTGCTATGCTTAATGCTTGTCACTAGGGCCCGAGTGCCATGATTTCAGATCTGAACCTATTATGTTTTCATGAATATATGTGAGTTCTTGATCCTATCTTGCAAGTCTATAGTCACCTACTATGTGTTATGATCCGGCAACCCCGAAGTGACAATAATCGGGACCACTCTCGGTGATGACCATAGTTTGAGGAGTTCATGTATTCACTATGTGTTAATGCTTTGGTCTGGTACTCTATTAAAAGGAGGCCTTAATATCCTTTAGTTTCCGTTACGACCCCGCTGCCACGGGAGGGTAGGACAAAAGATGTCATGCAAGTTCTTTTCCATAAGCACGTATGACAATTTCGGAATACATGCCTACATTACATTGATGAATTGGAGCTAGTTCTGTGTCACCCTATGTTATGACTGTTACATGACGAACCGCATCCGGCATAATTATCCATCACCGATCCAATTCCTATGAGCTTTTCACCGGCTTATTTACTTTTCCGTTGCTACTATTACAATCACTACAAAACCCAAAAATAATACTTTTGCTACCGTTACCGTTACTTCCATACTACTTTGCTACTAAATACTTTGCTGCAGATACTAAGTTATCCAGGTGTGGTTGAATTGACAAGTCAACTGCTAATACTTGAGAATATTCTTTGGCTCCCCTTGTGTCGAATCAATAAATTTGGGTTGAATACTCTACCCTCGAAAACTGTTGCAATCCCCTATACTTGTGGGTTATCAGTAGATTGGACTCACGAAATATTATACTCTCTACGGTTCTGTGTGGTACTTGTTTTGCAGAGCCGGACACGTTCTTTGTGTTTGAAGGCTGTTTTGTAGTATTCGGAGGAGGAACCCGCCTTCCAATGCCGAAGACAATCTACGCGCCAGACACCTCGTCATTGAAGCCTGGTTCAGGGGCTACTGAGGGAGTCCTGGACTAAGGGGTCCTCGGGTGTCCGACCTATTTGACCTGGGCCGGACTGATGGGCTGTGAAGATATAAGACCGAAGACTCTCACCCGTGTCCGGATGGGACTCTCCTTGGCATGGAAGGCAAGCTTGGCGTCTGGATATGAAGATTCCTTTCTCTGTAACTGACTTTGTACAACCCTAGTCCCCTCCGGTGTCTATATAAACCGGAGGGTTTAGTCCATAGGGACAATCATAATCATACATGCTAGACTTCTAGGGTTTTAGCCATTACGATCTCATGGTAGATCAACTCTTGTAATACTCATATTCATCAAGATCAATCAAGCAGGAAGTAGGGTATTACCTCCAAAGAGAGGGCCCGAACCTGGGGAAACATCGTGTCCCCTGTCTCCTGTTACCATCGACCTTAGACGCATAGTTCGGGACCCCCTACCCAAGATCCGCCGGTTTTGACACCGACACCCTCCATGCCAACTCGAGGGCCCTCTCCTTTAGGGGTTTCCACTCCTAGGCGCATGGGCCTTGTAGGGGCTGGTGCCTTGATATGTCTCCAACGTATCTATAATATTTTATTGTTCCCTTCTATTATAGTATCAATATTTGATATTTTATATAAATTTTTGTGCTATTTTATATCATTTTTTGGGACTAACCTATTAACCTAGTGCCTAGTGCTACTTGCTGTTATCTACTTGTTTTTGGTTTTCCAAATGGAGTCCAAACGATATGAAACTTTTTGACGATTTTTTTCTGGGCAAGAGAGACCCTAGAAGCTTCAGGATGAGACCAGATGGGTGATGTATGGTTGTATCTAGGTTAGATCTTCGCACACGCCTCAGAGTTTGAACCTTGTTTGGGTCCGCGGAGCCCTGAATTCGACATTTGGCACGCCGGGTAGGGGCGTGTCAAAGCTCTCCATTCCGCTTCGTTTCGTCTTTGCTTCATCGCTCGCATGACCGACACCCGTCGAGTTCGCGCCTACAGCTAGGCCACTCGCATCGCCCAAACGGCGCCCGTTGGTGACGGTGTTTCACGCCCCTCCGCTTCTCCCGTAGCTAACGCTGCCACCGACCCTGCTGCTCACGAGCAGCAGGACTCATCGCTGCCACCCTTTGTGCAGTGTGACAGCCACACCGCCACGCCTTCCTTCACCCCCGTCACGGTGTCGTCCTCAGACGCTCGTCGTGGGTCGGCAGACACGCAAGCCGCACTCCTCATGGTGCGTGAGTTGCTGCGCTACCATCCTGCCAACGATGACTACGATGCCTAGCTCGACCGTATCCCCGATATATAATAACAGAGACATTATCTGAACAATACATTTCTTAAACATGTACTCCAGCCGATTCCTAACAGAAATGGTACTCCCCCCGATCCCTAACAAGTGTTGCAGTTCCGAACTAAGATTCAGTAGTTAATTATGAGGAAAGTCGGTACTGACCTTTCAAGACCAAGATTTGAAACAACTCGTGCGGAAGACCGGAAAGAGATCTCAACACATATATGGAAATCCGGTCTCCTTTTGTGCAGTTCCACCAAAATTAAGCGAAGCAAAATGTCACAATAGCAACAAGTTGAATAGATATCCCTGTTTTCACAAAGGCAAAAAAGGAATCAATTACTGGCCAATAAAGGAGGATGAAACATGCGGCCACAAAAATGGTAATCCCGCCAATCCCTAACAAGTGTAGCAGTTTTGAACTAAGATTCAATAGTTAATTCTGAGAGTTGCATTGCTTAATTTTACCAGCGGCATTAGATTAACAAAAAGCATAAACAGTTCCAAGGGAGAGTGGGCGCAACAACAACATGTTCTTCCATCTACTTTGGGGATGATGCAGAGTTTTGTTGTAACAAAGAAACAAGCATCATGTCTGGGTTGGAACAATTTTTGCTCACTTAATGGTAAAAGACAACAGTTCAATAGCTTCAATTCAACATTTATCCAAAACAGTACCAATACAAGTAGCACAACATCTCAAAGCACACTGCAACATCATGTGGATGAAAGTCAGTACTGACCTTTCTTGACCAAGATTTGAAACAACTCGCGAGGAGGACTTGAAACAAATCCCAACAGATGTACGAAAATCCGATCTCCTTTTGTGCAGTTCCACCAAAATTAAGCAAAGTTGCCGGGTGTGACATTCAAGTTGAACTGCACAAAAAACTCTTAAAGCAAAAGTGTTCCACGTAGCGAAGCAAAATGTCGCAATAGCAACAAGTTGAATAGATATCCCTGTTTTAACAGAGGTAAAAAAGGAATCAATTACTGGCAAATAAAGGAGGATGAAACATGCGGCCACAAAAATGGTAATCCCGCCAATCCTTAACAAGTGTTGCAGTTTTAAACTAAGATTTAGTAGTTAATTCTGAGAGTGGCATTGCTTAATTTTACCAGCGGCATTAGATTAACAAAAAGCATAACCAGTTCCAGGGGAGAGTGGGCGCAACAACACCATGTGTTTCCGTCTACTTATAAAGGGGGTGATGCAGAGTTTGTTGTAACAAAGCAACAAGCATCATGTCTGGGTTGGTCCCATTTTTGTTCACTACTTAATGGGAAAAGACAGCAATACAATAGCTTCAATTCAACATTTATTTAAAAGAGTACCAATACAAGTGGCACAGCATGTCCAATCACACTGCACAATCATGTGGATGAAGGCCTGTACTGACCTTTCATGGGATGAACAAGATAAAATACGAATCTACCAACACGAATAGGAAATCCAATATCGTTTTGTGCAGTTGCACTGAAATCAAGCAAAGTTGCCGATGTGACATTTAAGTTTGCTATAGCAACAAGTTGAATAGTTATCCATGTTTTAACAGAGGCAAAAAGGAAACAATTACTGGCTAATAAAGGAGGATGAAACAAACGGCGACAAAAAGAAGCATCTAACTTACCTTGATGGAAAACAAAGAGGACAGTAGCATTCCTAAAACGGCTGTGTTGATTCATATTAACAGATACATTCTCTTAAAACAACATTCATTAAAAATGTAATTTACATTTAAAAGTGGCATTGCTTCAATTTTCGTGTGGCATTCTTAGATTAACAACAGCAAAATAGTTATATGGGACATGGGACATGCCAGCACCATGTGCGTCCACATGTATAAATGGGTGATGTAGAGTATGTTGCCAAGCAGCATATCTATGTTGGTCCCATATTTGTTCTCTTTGAA